>NW_026726151.1:0-45030 GCF_029784015.1 Lycium ferocissimum
TTGATCGGAGCCTACACTTTTGATCGACATCTACATGTTATATGTATATATGTTTGTTCATAGGTACGAGCGGGGCCTGTCCCGTCATATGATTCGTTATGGCTCCTGGGGGTACGTAGACATGTACGTGTGGGTTATGGGTAGTTCTTGTTTCCTTGTGTACGTGTGATACGTAGTCGGACGTCCCCCGTATGATGATAGCCTTTCTGACTTATGTCCGCTGGATGTTGTGACCGCGGAATGTATATATATATATGCATATGTATTTGTGACAGCCACGGGGTGACTTGTCGCTATTCTGTAAATATAAGATCTGATTATGTCCGTTACAGTTTGACGTTTGAACTCTGAATATGTATAATCTGTTTATATGTTGATTATGGTTAGTAGGTACGTCTGGGTGCCCAGCTCGGGCACCAGTCACGGCCTACGGGGTTGGGTCGTGACACATGTTCGGCCAACCTTGGCCAAACTCCCTCTCCTCTCTTTTTCTCCATCTCTCTTGAATTTTCTAAGGTTTAAAATGATGAGTTGTGCCTTGTGTTGGCATCACTTATATATATATATAAATATATATGCACATGGCCGGTCATGCTCCCTTTTTTCTCCAATTTTCTAGAATTTTCTTAAGGTGGAGATGATAATTTGTCTTACTTCATGCCTTATACACACATATATATACTTGGCTCCCACAAATATGTAGTGTATACATGTGCCATTTCATGGCATGAAAATATTCACAACCATGGGGTGGGACCCATTCCAACATGCACGACCATATGGCCCTTTGGCCATTTCATGAATTTTTTTTTTTCAACTTTTAGCCCCTAGTTTTTCCTTATTCCAAATTTGCCCTTTAATGCTCCATACCAATAGAAGGATGAATATGCAACTTATACTTAAAACAAAATCGGAAAATAGCCTTGTCCATAGCTTGTCGCAACTAACTTAAAACATTCCAACGTGCAAAATACGGGATATAACATATGTACTGAGTATATAAAGCATGAAATACAATAAACGAGGGATCATACCGAAATAAAAGTACGTAAAATGAGTACAATAACGAATACCAAAATGCTTGCCTTTGAAACACAAATCATGCATGTCAATATCATATATCATATCCGGCCCTTTATAGGACTCGGTGAACATGGTCGCCACCCCGTCTTTGGCGCCATAACACAGCATACTCCAGAACACAGCATAACTCCGTATCACAGCATAACTCCGTATCACAGCATACCTCCGTATCACAGCATAGCACCATAACACAACATAACACCATAACATATATATATATCGTACCGGCCCTCTAGTGAGGGGCTCGGTGAAGCATGCAGTGGAAGTGAGCACGATGACATACCCGGCCCGGTACTCGGTGAACGATGTAATAACAGTATGCGCAAGCGGAGTAGTGAGTAACCATATGCATATAAATCATCATTTGAGACTCAATAGATAAGTAAACTAATCAACGCTCGAGTATCAGGACGATAGTCATGTTAAGTTCGTTCTAAATGTTACATCCCGTATTTTCGTGCGTTGAGTTGCATCATAGGTTAGTCAATAAGCTCAAAGGACAGGATTATGTTTGAAGTTATAAGTGTTTATGTTATGTTCAACAAGTGATAAGCAAGTGCCGCGAAGGTTGGAGGTTAAACGAATCGGAAATAAAATAAAATAAGTTTTGCTAAGTTTGGGATGTTGAATAAGTTATACAGACTGTATGGAGTTTTGGACATATCCAAGTATGCAAATAAAGAGATCGGTGTATAAAAGTTTTAGGTCTCGAAATAATTTCCGCGGATGAACGACGCTACGGTAAGTCGGTGCTACATTTCGGTTCTGATGCGCTACGGTGACTTCGGAGCCTATATAAAGGGGCTTAACCCCTCATTTTCAGCCAAGAATCAGCCCAAAAACACTCCAACTATTCCAAAAAATTCCCCAACCTTCCACCACCAACTTTTAGCCCGAAACCAGGTATAATTCTCAAATTTCGGTCCAGACAGGGTATAGTTGCGACTTCAAAACTTCGTATTGAGGCTTTGTGGCTTAAGTTCAAGGTGGAGGAGTAAATATATAGCATTATTATCGAGGGAAAGGTATGAATCTCTTTCTATTTGTGTTAATATTGGTTTATTTACGGAGAAGAGTCAGAAATCGTTATAAAATGGTTACGTGATGGAAATATGGGACAAACACCATATGGAATGTTTATGAAGTATTTTGAAGTTGGAAATACTATGGTTAATGTTGGTATTGTTGGAATTGTTGTTGGTTGTTGAATTGAGAATTCGGGCTAGGCATATAAATAGGGGAGAATCTTTTGCCGAATTGAGGTGAGAATATAGAATAGTTTGATTTGAAACTCGGTACAAGTGTGCGATAAAGAGGCTAATGTTAATTTAAATCCTCTTAAATGTAGACTTGCACGCTCGAGCAAATAACCTGTTATATCCCGTACTTTGAACATTGGAACAATCCGGTTCAACTATGATAAGTTAGGGACAAGACCATTCTGGGATACAAAGTCGGGATTTTTGACCTTCGATTTTATTTTAAGACATAACTTGTGCATGAATTTGTTGGTATCGAACAATTAGGAAAATTTGGACCAAAATTGGAATAATGGAAAGTTGGAATCATGCAAAAATTTGGCCCTTGGCCGTGTGGACTTGAGTTGGTCCCACACACTTTGTGGACAATTTTAATTGGTCCAACACATGTGTGTGGGCCATGGACACATGTATAAGTCTTACTAGTATGTAAAATATGACTACTAGTTCATTCTTCATTATCCAATACTTAGAATAAAAAAAAGCAAGAAGTTGAAGAGCAATACAAGGCTCTCGGCCAAGAAAAAAAAATTGAAGATCAATTTGAGCCGTCACAAAATTATTTCGTTGATGCAAATCCACTAATTGGAGGTCCCTAAGTAGCGTGGAAGTGTTGTTTGGATCATCAAACCATCCGTTTTATAGATCGCAAACCCTAGCCTATTTGTGAAGTTGAAGAAGAAAGGTAAGATTTAATCATGTTTTATGTGTTATGAAGGGTGTATGTATGTTGTAGTATGTTAAAATGGAGGAAATTCATGAAATATGGCATGTTGGAGTTGAGGTTGTGTGTGTAGTGTATAGCCGTGTAGGTGTGTGTGTGTGTGTGTGTGTTGTGTTGAAGTAATGAATTGAAGTTTAGTTAGCATGTTTTGAATGTTGTAGAGTGAAGAAATGGATGAGAATCATCAATATGTATATGTGTAGTGTTGGCCGAAAATGGGTCATATTATATGGCAATGAATGGATTAATTCTACTTAATGTTTTAGTTGTCGTCGTTATGAATTCTATGTTGGCGATAAGAGTTTAATGACTCAAATTGATATCGTAAGTGTTGTGGGCTGAATTGGAGACTATTGTGCTTTTGATATAATTTGTGTATTTAAGAAAATGACATTGTTAGAATGTGGGTTGTTGGTGCAAATCATGATGTGGAAGTGAGGAATGTGTTATGGATATTGTTCTCGGGTTTGGGATTTGTTTTCGGGCAAATTGGAGCCTTTGTTGGATTGTTGGAAATATTGTATGAATTGTTTAAAATGTTTTTGAATGTTGTTGGTACGGATTTGGGTTGGTATTGGAATGTATGAGCGATAATGTTGGCTTGAATGTAAGCCGTTGAATTGAAATAATGAATGTTGTTGAATGATGTAAAAGAGGGTTATTAATGTTATGTTGCCTTTCGGATTGATTATTGATGTTGCTAGGTTAGTTGTTGTTGTTGTTGTTGTTGTTGTTGTTGTTGTTGTTGATTTGGCCGAGTTAAATTCTCGGGGTTGGTGTATTTACAGGGGAAATGCTGCCCAAATTTCTGTAGAATTAAGGGCTAATTTGGAATTAAATGCCCAAATGTCTATAGCTAATGTTTGGCATATTATGATTTATTTGTAGACCTTGGGCAGCCCGAGACGTAGGTTGGAATTAGCTTGAGTTGGGATTAGCGTTCAGAGCGATCAAGGTATGTAAAGCGCAACCCTTCCTTCTTTTGGCATGCCTTAGATGTAAATAGGCTATGATACGAGCCTCGAGGAAACTCTACTCTCGCGATCCGACCATGTCTGTGATTATTATTTATTTCTTGGTCTTCGTATGCATGATATGATAAAATATTGGCCCTATGTCTTTTGTATGACTAAGTTTCAAAAGTTGCATAAAAGTTTGGTTTTTATATGAGTTTTGTTCCTAAATGATTCCAAAAACTACGAAAGTCCGTAACTTTCACAGATAGAACCGGATCGCTTCGATATGCTCAAAAATGATTCCATGACGTATGATGACTATGTTTTCCATAGGCGGGCCCGACTTGGGTCGACACCCGTCCGTGGGTCCCGCGACTTCCCTTTATGTACTTGTGACGACTTTTGAAAGAATATGATATGATTATGATTCCGATTTCAAGTACGATCAGTTTACTTACCTTTTGAGATTATGATAATGATCTTATGTATATGATTTTGATGAATAGCTATGGTTTTGAAGTTCGGGTTAATATGTTCCCAGAAGTGGTATTCGAAAGAAAATTCGATTTGACTATTGTCTTGGTTTTGGAAATAATAGTTCGCTTCGACTATTTTATTGAGTCTGTAATGACGACTATGTTTTTGATTTCCACAAGCTATGTCATATGATCTTGACACGTACCTACAATTTCTAAAGTGATACTTGATATGTTCTCGAATGATTTTCGGAAGGAACTTGACTTGATCGTTATTTAGCTTTTAAATGAGATTTCGTCTTATTATGTTGTTGAGTACGTGATGATGATTTGTGTATATGGTTTCTCACTACTCGCTCGTGCGAGCTATTATGATCTCTTTCACGCTGCGTCCGGGCCGGGGCATGTATTCGTGCACGATTCTACGGTATGATTCACCGCGCCCCTTACTAGAGGGTCGGGGCATGTTATATGATATGATAATGATATGATGATATGGGGAGGTGGCCGGGATAGCATATGATGACTTCATTCACCGCGTCCCTCACTAGAGGGCGGGGCACGTTATATGTATATGATATGATGATTTTACTTACCGCGTCCCTCGTTAAAGGGCGGGGCACGTTATATATATATATATACGATGGTTTTACTTACCGCGCCCCTCACTAGAGGGCCGGGGCACGTTATTTTTATACATGTGTACGAGATGATTTTCTGACTCTGTTTCTCAGTCCCATGATGAGCTGAATATGAAATGAATACGTATGATTTATGTTTCAAAGGCAAGTGTTATGATTTTTTTCGGTTTTGTGCTACTTTTTGCCTCCTCGTTTCGGTACGGTTATGTTTACGATATTCCATGCTTTACATGCTCGGTACATATTTCATACCGACCCCCTTTCTTCGGGGGCCGCGCGTTTCATGCCCGCGGTACGGATTTTGGTGATCCGCCGGCTTAGGATTCCCATCGGCGGTCTTGGAGTGCTCCTTGTTCGGGAGCCCACCTTTTTGGTACATATTCGTTCGTGGCATATGTATTTGTTTGTTCGGGGGTACGGCGGGGCCCCGTCCCGTCATATGATTCGTTGGTCCGTTTAGAGGTACGTAGACGTATATGTGGGTTTGGCCTATCTGTACATGTGTGTTTGTATGTTATATGTTACGGGGCGATCCTATTCGCCGTGGCGACCTCTTCGGCTTGCATTTGTATATGTTTTGGGGCCGATGCGCCCTTTGATAGCCTTGCGGCTTCGATATATATATATATATATATATATATATATATGTTTGTGTTTGAGATGTGTTTGAGACGACTTGAGATAATACGAGATAGCGCCCGATATTTGTATACGCGTAAGCTATACGTTTGTGCGGATTAATGAATGTGTTTGGGTGCCCGGCTCGGGCACTAGTCACGGCCTACGGGGTTGGGTCGTGACGAAGTGGTATCGATTATCCATTCGTCCTCGGAATGTCTACGACCGTGTCTAGTAGAGTCTTGTTTATCGTGTGTGTTGTGTATATATATATATATATATATATATATATATATATATATATATATATATATATATATATATTATATATATATATTCGATCTTAGATCGTGCGATAGAGGCATGAACATAAATTATCGGGATGACTGTACCATCTAAGTAGAGTCGACGAATTGTTATGATTTAAAAGGCAATGCCTCCGAGGAAGGCCACGTCTGCCCGTAAGGGCAAGTCTACGGCGACCTTTTATGGTGAGACTGGAGGGCCGGATGGCCATCCCAGGCTCGTGCCCTAATCCTGGGCTGCAATTCGTGCCCCCAACGCGTATCTGTTTACAAAATATAGTCAATTCCGCCAAAGATCGGAGGGATTTGGGCGACCCACGATTCAACTTACAACTTTCATAACTATAAGGGGGCGGCTCCACTAAAACTCTTGATAATATTTCCGGCTCCGCAATCGGCATACCTTGAAGGAACTAGGATACCACGTACCTCCGAAGCCCCCCCCCGGGGGCGGATGATGGGACCCTTTTTGCGAGAGGCGAGTTTCGAGTTATTGACTCGATTGGTAGTGGGGCGGTATTTACGGGGAGTAGGGGATGATCGTGTGAACGGGCGATATATATAGTCGGAAGGGCCGTGATTTTCTACTTTGTGGCCCACTGGAGTTTTTCGGGTCAAAGCCCGCAGAGGACCCTCGCGAGTTCGTCCGACGGATGCGGCGTGCCGCACCGTGATTGATTAGTGCTTCGAGACGAGTCGGTTAAGTTGGCGTCCTATCGGTTGCACGATGTAGCGCTAATTGGTACGAGTCTTGGATGCGTCCGAGAAAATGAGGGTGCCCTCCGGTTGTGTATGGGGCGAGTTTACTGAGGCCTTTCTGGCCCATTTTCTGCCTCCGGAGGTGAGGCGGGCCAGGGTAGACGGATTCTGGCTTTGTTGAGCGAGAGGGGGACCGTTCGGGAGTACGGATTTGGAGTTCGATTCGGCGGCCGGATATGCGCCCACTTATGTGGCGATATGAGAGCGGATGCTTGCGGTATATTATGGGGCTGGACCAGTACTGATAATCGACATTGTTAATAGTTTGGTGATGGTCGGCCCGAGACGGGGGATGGATATTGCCATTGAAATGATATTTGCACACGCATATATGTGTGTGTGTGTGTGTGTGTGTGTGACTATATATATATATATGGCGCGAGGGCGTCGGCCGTCGATCGAAGGCTACCTCGAATTATATCAAACGGGGAATATCCGGCCAAGAGGGGGCCGGATAATTTCCGCGGGAAATTTCGGGGATTTTCGAGGGCGGGCAGCCTCGCGGTACACCCCGGGCACTATCTCGGACCGGCGCACGGAGTGTGCCCTCACGGTTGTTGGTAGGAGGTTTGACGGTGCGAGGTTATTCGGGGGAGGACAATATGTCGAGCTCTAGAGTATATATATACCAAAAAGTTTGCGGTCGGATGGAGGCTTGGCCGGACGAGGCGCGTTTATGCCACGGTGTCTCGGTGCGGCGGTGCACCATCTAGGAGAATGCGTCGCGAAATTACGATGCGCAAAATATTGTTTTAATATGCATGCATAGGGCACAAGGCCATATTATGAGGGAGTGTCCGTACGAGAGGTGGTTCTGTGGGACGACTCGGCCTAAGTGGTCGGTTCCTCGAGCCGGTTCGTCCTCTTCGCAACAGGAATGTCGCATAATGCGCCCTCGAGGGGCAAGGTATGCCGGCACATAGTAGGCACGGCGGAGTCGTGGTAAAATAGTCATATTTGAAATCAGAATAATAATCACAACATTTTCTTTCAAAAATTGTCTAAATTACATAAAAGGGCATCGCGGGACCCACGGACGGGTGTAGACCGACTGGCCCGCCTATGGAAAACATACTCATCCTACATCATACAAACTCCTACGAAAATTTCAAAGCAATCCGAGCTTTTAAAGCGTGAAAGTTATGAGCGTTTGAACTTTTGGAATCGCTAAAGAATAAGCTTTAAAACCAAAAATCAGCTTTCATGAAATCTTTACAAATTATGAATTCCAAGAACATAATGATCAATGTTTTGTCATGTCAACACAAGAATGCCAAGGAACAAATGCGATTCATAAACATGCTCGGATTGCGAGAATAAAGTTTCCTCGAGGCTTGTATCATAGCCTACTTTAACTAAGACATGCTAAAAAGAAAGGTTGATTTACATACCTCAAACACTCTCCAAAATAATCCAAACTCAAGATAAGTCCAACCTACGATTCAGGCTGCCCACGATCTATAAACAAGCCATAAAATGCCAAACATTAGCTAAAGACCTTTTGGGCATTAAATTCCAATTTCGCCCTTAATTCTACATAAATTTGGGCAGCATTTCCCAATAAATAGGCTACCCGAGAATTTAACTCGGCCATATCAATCAACAACAACAACAACAACCAACCTAGCAACATTAATAATTAATCCGAAAGGTAATACAACATTACTAGCTCTCTTTTCCATCATTCAACAACATTCATAATTTCAATTCAATGGCTTACATTCAAGCCAACATCGATACTTATACATTCAAATATTAAACCGAACCCATACCAACAATATTTAAAGGCATTCTAAGCAATTCATACAACATTTCCAACAACCCGAATTTTTCTCCACTTTGGCCGAGAATAGCCGTTAAAACCGAGAACCTCACTTTAACCCATTCCTTATTTTCAATTCATGATTTGCATCACAATTCACATTCTACAATGCTATTCTCATCAATATACAAATTGCATTAAATGCACAATGACCTCCAATTCAGTCCGCATCAATCACAATATCAATTTGAGTCAATAAACATTCATTTCCAACATAGAATTCATAGCGACGACGACTAAAACATTAAGCGATATCGATTCGTTCATTGTCATATAATATGACCCATTTCGACCAACACTACACATATACATATATGGATAATTCTCAATCGTTCTTCACCTTACCATGATCATAATATACTAACTAAACATTAATTCATCACTTTAATACCACACAACACACACACACACACACTACACGGCTAGAACACCACACCCACAACTCACTTCCAACATTCCATATTTCATGATTTTCCATCCAATTAGCATACTACAACATACATACAACCTCTACAACACATAAACATAATCAATTCTTACCTTTTCTCTTCAATTTCCCAATAGCTAGGGTTTTCAAAAGATGAAAAATAATGGGTTGATCACTCCAACGTTGCTTCCACGCTACTTAGGGACCTCAATATAGTGGGTTTACATCAACAAAATAATTTTAGAAGGACAAGAAATGGAAGGTGATTTCAGCTCCTCTTGGCCGAGAGCTTTGGTGGAGGGAGTCTTCAACTTCTTAATATTTTCTAAGTGTTAAGAATGAGGCAATTGAACTAGTGGTCATCTTTTATCATTATATGAAGTGTACAATTCCCTTGGCCCACATTAATGAGTTGTTCCAATTAAAAGTTGACACAAAATTGGTGTGGGCCAACACCCACTATACACGGCCAACCATGGAAATTGTGGATGATTTTCAACTTTCAATTTTATCACTTTTGGTCCCAAATTCTCCTAATTATTCCATACCAACAAATTCATGAACAACTTATGTCTCAAAATAAAATCGAAGGTCAAAAATCCCGACTTTGTATCCCGAAATAGTTTTGTCCTTAATTTATCATAATTAATCCAGATTGTTCCAATGTACAAAAATACGGGTTCTAACATCCTCCCCCCCTTAAGAACATTCGTCCTCGAATGTTAGATTTACCTTACGGGTCATACAAACAATTTGGGGGAGTTTCCTTTTCAACTATCACAACAATACATTCACTGACGAAGAATTCATTTATCAAACAACAAAGTCAAATAGAGGATTGGATTACCTGTAGGCTCTGAAAATAAATGAGGATACTTCTTCTTCATCTGCTCCTCGAGCTTCCTGTGTCACTTCCTCTTGGTTATTATTCCGCCACAGCACTTTAACAGAAGCCATATCTTTGTTTCGCAAGCTTTTTACCTGACGATCCAATATGGCTATAGGCTGCTCCTCATAAGATAACTCCTATGTGACCTGAATATCATCTACAGGAAAAACTCTGGAGGGGTCACCAATACATTTACGGAGCATGGAAACATGAAATACGGGGTGTACCGCTCCCAAAGCAGCTGGCAGATCTAACTCATAGGCAACCTTGCCTATTGTGCGAACAATCTGGTAAGGTCCAATATATCTCCGACTGAGCTTCCCTTTCTTGCCAAATCTCATAACACCTTTCATAGGTGACACCTTCAGGAAAACCCAATCGCCAATCTGAAACTCCAAAGGTCGACGGCGATTATCGCATATGATTTACGTCGACTGCGGGCCGCCAATAATCTCTCTCGAATAAGTTTCACCTTATCCAAGGCCTGCTGGACCACATCTGGGTCAATCAACTCAGTCTCCTAAACATCAAACCAACCGATCGGTGACCTACACTTTCTGCCATACAATGCCTCATAAGGTGCCATCTGAATACGGGTGGTAGTCGTTATTATAAGCAAATTCAACAAGCGGCAAATGATCATCACTACCTCGAAATCAATAATACGGTGCCCGCAACATATCTTCCAATGTCTAAATAGTGCGCTCGGCGTCCGTTAGACCTGGGGATGGAATCTTGACCGAGACTCACTTGGGTCCCAAATCACCCGAAACGATCTCCGAAATTAGCCGTGAAGCGGGCACCTCTCGTCGGAGATAATAGATAAGGGAACTCCGTGAAGTCGCACAATCTCCTCCGATATAAAGCACGGCATAATCCTCGGTGAATAGGTAGTCCGACGGAAGAAAATGGGCCGATTTCGTCGGCCGATCAACAATAACCCAAATGGAATCATACCTCGAGTGAGTGCGAGGTAAACACCGTAATAAAATCCATATTAATGATCTCCCACTTCCACGTCGGTATCTCCGTCTCCCGCAATAGCCCACCGGGCTTCGGTGCTCAATCTTAACCTCGTCGGCAATTCGGACACCGAGCGACGAACTGCGCTATATCTCTTTTCATACCATCCCACCAATATAAGCATACGAGATCATTGTACATCTTCGTCGACCCCGGGTGAACGAATATCGGGCATAATGTGCCCTCGCCTATAACACCGTCGCCGCAACCCCGCAACGTCGTGGTACACATAATCGCCACGTGAAATAACACTCCATCGGGCGAAATCTCAAATGGAGTCTTCTCCGTGCGGGCCGCATCTCTCTTACCGTACTAGAACGGGATCCTCATATCGATGCCGCTTAATATCTTCGTAATAGAGGATTCAAGAATACCTCGAACGAAAACCCCAACATCTCGAATGCGCAAGCGAACTCAAGACTAGCCAGGCGATGAATGTCGCGAACCATTTCTTTCCTCTCCGATGGCACGTCGCTGGGCTACCCATAGACTTGCGGCTAAGTGCATACGCCACAACATTAGCTTTCCCCGGATGGTAGAGAATATCAACATCATAATCTTTTAACAACTCTAACCACCTCCTCGTCGCAAGTTCTCGCTCCTTCTCGTTTTTTAAAGATGTCTGCTTGGAGGCTCTTATGATCTGTATAAATATCAACATGAACCCTATATAAGTAATGTCTCCACATCTTCAAAGCATGAATAACCGCGGCTAGCTCCAAATCGTGAGTAGGATAATTCTTTTCATGTTTTCTGAGCTGCCGGGAAGCATAAGCTATCACCCTGCCGTGCTGCATCAACACACACCCCAAACCAATACCAGAGGCATCACAATAAATCACATACCCATCTGGACCCTCGGGAAGAGTCAGGACCGGAGCTGTAGTCAACTTCTCTTTCAAAGCAACTGGAAGCTACGCTCGCAAGCATCGGACCACTGAAACTTAGCTCCCCCCTCGAGTCGGCCTTGTCAAAGGCGCTGAAATCGAAGCAAACTTCTCTACGAACCTCCTGTAATAGCCGGCCATTCCCAAAAAGCTACGCACCTCAGTCGGCGTCGTAGGTCTAGGCCAATTCTTTATGGCCTCGATCTTCTGGGTATCCACACGGACGCCATCAGCCCCAATAATATGTCCCGAAAAATGCCACCGAAGATAACGTAATTCACACTTAGAAAATTTAGCATATAATTTCGGTGCCGAAGTGTGCCAAGTACCGTCCTCAAATGGTCCGCATGCTCGCTTTCCACCGAGAATAAACCTTTAATATCATCAATAAACACGATCACAAATATATCCAAGAACGGTTCGAACACCCGATTCATCGTCCATAAATACCGCCGGGCGTTTGTCGCCCAAAATACATCACTCGAATTCATAGTGCCCATATCGGGTCCCGACGTGTCTTGGGAATATCACTCCTCGTATTCGTACTCGATGATAGCCTCGACCAGGTCTATCTTCGAGAAACACCTGGTACCCCGCAACCGATCAAACAAATCATCAATCCTGGGAGAGGATATTTATTCTTGATGGTTACCTTATTCAAATTACGTAATCAATGCACATCCGCAGAGATCCATCCTTCTTTCTCACAAATAATACCGGCGCTCCCCAGGGTGATGTACTGGGCCTAATGATAATGTATGATAATGTAGCACCAGGATCAATCAGTGCATACACATCTCGAGAGAAAACCAGTAATATACCTGTGATGACACAGCGACGCCTCCGGTCCCGTCGGTGGCTTAACAAATGCGGTTCGAAGGACCGCTAGAACCAGAACTCCACCACGACCCCTCGCCCGGCCCGGCCGATGCCGAGACCTCGCCTGCCCGCAGGCGCATAGCTACCGAGGATGAAGATGAACCACCGGGCCGACCTTGAGATCGAGCCGAATCGCCGTACCACCCCCAACGGGACGGTCTCTCATCCGATGGCCCCGACGACGCAAGTAAAGCACGCACCGTGGCGCGAAAGCACTCTCCCCGTGGCTTTGTCTCCCCTGCAGGAACACGGAGGTCCGGGGTGGTCTCATCCGACCGCCGGAGCCTCTCGTCCACCGTGAGCCGAAACCTCGGAGCTCGGCACGTCCGCCCCCGAATAACCCGCACCTTCGGATCCTCCCCGCCGGAGAACCGCGGGGGTATGCCCCGTGTCGACCGGGGGGAGGATATCTACCCCGCCGGGGCCGATGAGGTCGGTCCCGAAAATCCCCGCAGTACCGGACGATCTAGCCCTCTTTGGCCGGCCCCCCTATCATCAACCCTATCAGCCGGCGCCCGCTCCGTCCTCCGTCCCCGGGCGTGGGCACTCGTATACGGGCAATATCCATACCGGTCGGGCCGCCATCACCAAGGTCGTCAACAAAGTACCGGTCCCCCACTATATATCGATGCATCCGGTCGATCATGCTAGCTACATATGCGGGCGCATATCCGGCCGGGAATCAAACCTAAGCCGTACTCCGAACGCCGTCGCCCCCCGTCTGCTTCAACAGAAATCGGTCTACCCCCGATCGCCTCACCTCGGAGAACGTAAATGGGCCGAGGAAAGCCTCGTAGAACTCGCCCCATACGGCCGGGAGGGGCACCCTCGCCTCTCGGGACAGCATCCACGACTCATACCGTTACCGCGCTCACATCGTGCAACCGGTATGACGCCATCTCAACCGACTCTGTCTCGGTAGCACTAATCAACCGTGTAGGTACGCCGCATCCGTCGGATGAACTCATAAGGGTCCTCGCGGGCTTTGACCCGAAGAACTCGTGGCCCACAAAGTAAAAAATCACGGGCCCCGTGAACTGCCGCGCCCCGTCTACACGATCCTCCCCGCTCCTCGTCCGGGGACTCGCCCCCCCGCTACTAACCGAGTCAACAACCGCATCGCCTCCGTAGGGTCCCATCATCCGCCCCCGGGCCGGGGGGGCCGGAGATACATGCACCGGTACCGCGGAGCCGGCGGTGGAGCCGCCCGGTCTTACCGTGGTCGCTCCAAATCCCTCCGATACCGGCGGCGCAGCGTGCATCCAGGCCGTCGAGGCACAATATCCGCTCATCTCGGGCACGAGCCCTAGTAGTCACCCGGCTCGGCCGGTCTCACCCGCCGTAGACTTGCCCTTCGGGCGGCCGTGGCCTTCCTCGGAGGCATCGGCGAAAACGAGCATTTCGTCGGAAAGAGTCATCCCGATAACACGGCTACTATCGCACGATCTAAGATCAGAAGAAAAGACAACATCCTAAATGTCTTGTAGCTTCCTGCTTATAGATGTGGTGCACAACACATCGATAAACAAGACTCTACTAGACACGATCTGTGGACACTCCGAGGACAAACCGCTCTGATACCACTTCTGTCACGACCCAACCTCGTAGGTCGTGATTAGTGCCCGTTCTGGGCACCCAAACACTTCCTCAGATAATATCAAACATATCCAGGTATATAACAGAAGCCGACAAGGCTTTGTTTCAAATTTGTATAATTTCCAGAAAAATTTCGGCAGAGTTTCCTTTGTTTTACGGACTATCCAAAATAACCCTGCACGCAGAAAATACCAACAAAGGACACACAGGGCCAACAAAATAACATATATACATATGCGGGCTGACAAGGCTATCAAATGGCGCAACGGCCCAAAACATACACAAATGAAAGCCGACAAGGCCGCCACGGCGAATGGAATCGCCCAAACACAACCGTACGGAAGTAGGCACAACCCACAAACATGTCCACAGACCTCTAAACAGACAGACAGAATCATATGACGGGACAGGGCCCCGCCGTACCCATGAACAAATATATACAAATGCAACGAACGAATATATACCAAAAATATAAGCTCCGGAATGAGAGGAGCACTCCAACTAGCAGAAGAGGGTGTCCTAAACAGGTGGATCACCAAACTGTGCGTCCGTAGTCGCGGGCATGAAATCGACCCGAAGAAAGGGGGTCGATGACGAAATATGTACTGAGTATGCAAAGCAGAAAATGTAGTATACAAATCTGAGTCACAATCGAAATAGAGGTACAGAAAGTAAAATCATTTTCAAAATATCAAAATGTTACTTCCAAATATAAATCATGCATAGGGCACAGGAAATATGGTCGCCGCTGTCGATGGCGCCATAACACGACATAACACCGTAAAGTTTCAAATCTCCGCATCCCCGTCACATATCATACACGGCATATCACCATACACGCATATCGCCAAATATAGTGGAACCGGCCCTCGAGCGAGGAGCTCGGTGAACCATAAGCACAAGATAACACGGAGTATAATCAAAACGCGCACGACAACAGAACCGGCCCGGGACCCGGCGAAAGATATAACAGAACGCACGAGCGGAGTAGTGAGTAATCATATGCATATAATCATTGTCATAAATCCAAAAGATAAGTAAAATAGTCATATTTGAAATCGGAATAATAATCACAACATTTTCTTTCAAAAATTGTCTAAATTACTAAAAAGGCATCGCGGGACCCACGGACGGGTGTAGACCCGAGCTGGGTCCGCCTATGGAAAACATACTCATCCTACATCATACAAACTCCTACGAAAATTTCAAAGCAATCCGAGCTTTTCTGTGAAAGTTATGAGCGTTTGAACTTTTGGAATCGCTAAAGAATAAGCTATAAAACCAAAAATCAGCTTTCATGAAATCTTTACAAATTATGAATTAAAAGAACATAAGGATCAATGTTTTGTCATGTCAACACAAGAATGCCAAGGAACAAATGCGATTCATAAACATGCTCGGATTGCGAGAATAAAGTTTCCTCGAGGCTTGTATCATAGCCTACTTTAACTAAGACATGCCAAAAAGAAAGGTTGCTTTATATACCTCAAACGCTCTCCAAAATAATCCAAACTCAAGATAAGTCCAACCTACGATTCGGGCTGCCCACGATCTATAAACAAGCCATAAAATGCCAAACATTAGCTAAAGACCTTTTGGGCATTAAATTCCAATTTCGTCCTTAATTCTACAGAAATTTGGGCAGCATTTCCCCTGTAAATAGGCTACCCCGAGAATTTAACTCGGCCATATCAATCAACAACAACAACAACCAACCAACCTAGCAACATTAATAATTAATCCGAAAGGTAATACAACATTACTAGCTCTCTTTTCCATCATTCAACAACATTCATAATTTCAATTCAATGGCTTACCTTCAAGCCAACATCGATACTTATACATTCAAATATTAACCCGAACCCATACCAACAATATTTAAAGGCATTCTAAGCAATTCATACAACATTTCCAACAACCCAAATTTTTCTCCACTTTGGCCGAGAACAGCCCTTAAAACCGAGAACCTCACTTTAACCCATTCCTTATTTTCAATTCATGATTTGCATCACAATTCACATTCTACAATGCTATTCTCATCAATATACAAATTACATTAAATGCACAATGACCTCCAATTCAGTCCACATCAATCACAATATCAATTTGAGTCAATAAACATTCATTTCCAACATAGAATTCATAGCGACGACGACTAAAACATTAAGCGATATCGATTCATTCATTGTCATATAATATGACCCATTTCGACCAACACTACACATATACATATATGGATAATTCTCAATCGTTCTTCACCTTACCATGATCATAATATACTAACTAAACACTAATTCATCACTTCAATACCACACAACACACACACACACTACACGGCTAGAACACCACACCCACAACTCACTTCCAATATTCCATATTTCATGATTTTCCATCCAATTAGCATACTACAACATACATACAACCTCTACAACACATAAACATAATCAATTCTTACCTTTTCTCTTCAATTTCCCAATAGCTAGGGTTTCCAAAAGATGAAAAATAATGGGTTGATCACTCCAACGTCGCTTCCACGCTACTTAGGGACCTCAATATAGTGGGTTTACATCAACAAAATAATTTTAGAAGGACAAGAAATGGAAGGTGATTTCAGCTCCTCTTGGCCGAGAGCTTTGGTGGAGGGAGTCTTCAACTTCTTGATATTTTCTAAGTGTTAAGAATGAGACAATTGAACTAGTGGTCATCTTTTATCATTATATGAAGTGTACAATTCCCTTGGCCCACATTGATGAGTTGTTCCAATTAAAAGTTGACACAAAATTGGTGTGGGCCAACACCCACTATACACGGCCAACCATGGAAATTGTGGATGATTTTCAACTTCCAATTTTATCACTTTTGGTCCCAAATTCTCCTAATTATTCCATACCAATAAATTCATGAACAACTTATGTCTCAAAATAAAATCGAAGGTCAAAAATCCCGACTTTGTATCCCGAAATAGTTTTGTCCTTAATTTATCATAATTAATCTAGATTGTTCGAATGTACAAAAAAATACGGGTTCTAACAGTTATGTAGAGCTTGGGGAGTCTGAGACATAAGTTTGATTTGTCTTAGCTTTGAGAGCAAGCGAGGTATGTGAAGCTTATCCTTCTTTCCTTTTGGCATGTCCTAGACGCAAGTAAGTTGTGATATGTTATGAGCCTTGGGGGTAATTCTATTCTTACAATCCGAGCATGTTTGTGATTCATAATTGCTTCTTGATGTTGGCATCCTTAATGTGGTCAAGCTATGGACCGTATGTCTTTGATACGATTGGATTTGAAATGCTATGTATACGGTTTGTTCCGAAAGGACCTTATGTCTGCAAATGTCCGTAACTTTCATAGACAGAACCGGATTGCTTTGATAAGCTCGCAAACGATTCTTATTTGTTTCTTGATATTCGTATTCTTAATGTAATCAAATTATGATCCTTATGTCTTTTGTACGACTAAATTTCTAAGGTTGCATAAGAGTTTTGTTTTCCAAAGAGTTTTGTTCCTAAACGATTCTGAAACTACGAACGACCGTAACTTTCAAGAAAGGGCTCGGATCACTTTGATATCTTCGCAAATGATTTCATGATGAGTAATGATTTAAATTTTTATAGGCGGGCCCAGATTGGGTTGACGCTCGTCCGTGGGTCCCGCGACTCTTCTTTGTATAGTGCTAAGGACTTTTTGAAAGAACTTAATATGACTACCTTTCCGACCCCCGAGTATGATTATATATTTATCGTTGAGTACGAAATGATGATTCGTATACTTATGATTCCGATACGTAACTATGGTTTCTGAAGTTCGGTTTGATATGTTCCCGAGTGATATTCGGAAGAAAATCTGATTTGACTACTGTTTTGGCTTATAAATGATGGTTCATTTTGATTATCCTATTGGGTCTTTGTAACTGTTTTGCATTGCATATGGTTTCCCACAACTCTGCTCGTGCATTCTGTTATTACCTCTTTCGCCGAGTCCCGGGCCGGTTATGTTTCGTGCGCACTATATGATATTCTGGAGTATGATGTGTCCGGTTCGCCGAGCCCCTCCGCTATAGGGCCGGGTACCGTGTATATGTGATATTGCCGCTGGATTTTTTGTGCGGTATGTGATATTGCCGTTGGATTTTTGACCGCGGTATGTGATATTGCCGCTGGATTTTTGACTGCGGTATGCGACATTGCCGCTGGATTTTTGACCGCGGTATGTCGGGTTTCGGAGATATGAAATCTTCTGGAGTATGAGGTGTTATGGTGCCAATGAATGGCGGGCGACCATATTCTAAGAGCCCTGTGCAGGATTTGTGTTTTGATAAGTAAGCATTTTGGCATTCTGGATTTTGCATTTACTTTTCTGTACTTCTGTTTCGATTATGATTGATTTGTTTCATGTATCTTTCGCTTTGGGATACGAAGTATGATGTGATATGATATATGTATCCGGAATATGATCGATCGGTATCGGAGCCGGTGGTGGGGCAAACCCAATGGTGGGGCAAACCCAGTAGTGAGGCAAATTCCACACTGGTTTAGGCAAATCCCACATTGGTTTAGGCAAATCCCACATCGGTTAATGTCAGCTCATATGATATGTCCTATTTTCCGTATATGTGAGACAAAAATGTTTTTCAAAAGGAAGCTAAGCATTTTGGCATTCTGATGGTTATATTTGTCTTCTGTACTGCTTATGTACGATTTGTATTTCAGATACAAGCATTTTGGTATTCTTGCTAGTATGCTCACTTTCTATACTCCTTACTTCGGTTATGACCTTGTTTTCTGTATGCCATGCTTTGCATACTCAGTACATATTTCGTACTTACCCCCTTTCTTCGGGGGCTGCGTTTCATGCCGCGCAGGTACCCACAGATGAGTAAGTGATGTTAGCGGAAGATATTCCGGTTTGGATTGGCGAGCTCCATTTCTTCCAGTCTTTGCCGAATCGAGTGCTTTTTTATGGTATACGAAGTTATGGTAGAGACTTTGCGAACGATTGTCGTGTGTATGAGATGTCAATTTTGTAAGCGACTATGTAAGCCGATGTATCATTACGCTTCTTACTGCATTTGTTATGTTTACAGATTTCATACGATGCTAGTTTTATTTGGTTTGACAAAGATGAAAGGCATGTTTGTTTTCGAAAAAAAAATTTCATTATGTACTTATGTCATGTTTTGTGGGCCCAGTATGGTTATGAGTATTATGTGAGTCAGCGGGTTCGCTCGGCCTTAAGTAAGGGTCGGGTGCCCATCACACCCTGTCGGAAGTTAGGGTGTGACACCTAGTATGATGAAAATGGTTTTATGCTATATGTTTACTTGTTCCCGTATGTAATTTGTACGAATATAGTACCAAAGTCCAATGTTCTTTCGCCTCTTTATTTTTAGTATGTAATTTGTATGAAATAGCCAAAGTCCAATGTTCTTGCCTCTTTGTTTCTATGTGGCATTATGCACTTTCAAGTGCATTTGACTCATCACTTTATAAGATGTAGTGCCATCATATTATTCTAGCTACGCACGTATTGGAGAGGTGGCATTAGCTTAATTTATTTAATTCTATACACATAATTAATTTCTTGATCTCAATTCACTTTAATAACAATTATTTTTAATACACTTCATATACTCATTGCCACGATTATGTGATATAGCACTCGTCCGTAGTCCCTTTTGGTACACACGAAATATTATTCTCAATCACCGTGGTCACACTTATTAAGGCCTAAATTATTTTTGGACTTCATTCCTCATATACACCAAGTTCTTGATTTTCATGCTTTAATATAACCAAATCCTACGGCCTCGGTAAACCGCTCATGTTGGACGGTTCAATTTCTTGGTCCAAAAATACGGGGTATTATAGCTTGGACCGTATTTTATTCGAATAAATTTTGAAACTCGACAAAACTTATTTTCTTCGATTGGTTTAACTTCAAATCCTTAACGGTACATGTGTACCATCACTTTAACCACCTATAAGCTTGGGGGATAACCTCGTGCCCGTCACTAATATCATTTAACTCGTACGCTTTCCGACGTACGAAAATACGGGATGTAACATCCTTCCCCCCTTTAGAACATTCGTCCTCGAATGTTAAACCAGTCCTGTAAGATCTAATAAGGCTCAATATATCTCGGGCTAATCTTTCCTCTCTTGTCGAATTTCATTACACCCTTCATGGGTGACACCTTCAAGAATACCCAATCACCAATCTGGAACTCTAAGTGTCGACGTCGATTATCTGCATACGACTTTTGTCGACTGTGGGCTGCTAATACCCTTTCCTGAATAAGCTTTACTTTATCAACAGCTTGCTAAATCATATCTGGGCCGATTAACTTAGTCTCACCAACATTAAACCAACAAATAGGTGACCTGCACTTTCTCCCATATAAGGCCTCATACGGTGCCATCTGGATGCTAGAATGGTAGCTATTGTTATAAACAAACTCAATAAATGGCAACTGATCATCCCAGCTACCTTTGAAGTCAATCGTACAGGCCCGTAACACCTCTTCTAGTGTCCGAATAGTACGCTCGGCCTGTCCGTCGCCTCTGAAGCTGAAATGTTGTGCTAAGATTCACTTATGTCCCCAATCCCTTCTGGAACGATCACCAGAAGTTAGTTGTAAACTGGGCTCCTTTGTCCGATATAATAGATGTGGGAACCCCATGAAGTCTCACTATTTTCTTGATATATAACTTCGCATAGTTTTCAACTGAATAGGTAGTCCTGATTGGGAGAAAATGGGCTGATTTTGTCAGCCTATCCACAATAATCCATCTAGAGTCATACTTCCGTGGAGTGCGAGGTAAGCCGGTAATGAAGTCCGTATTCCGAAATCTTTAGCCTCATGTATTACTTCTCGATTTCTTTAAAAGACTTTAACTGTCACTCTACTTTTTAGCTCTTAATCTCCATCTTTAGAGTTGGCTATTAAGTAGCGATGAAGTTCCCTCATATAATAGCTTTACATAGTCGCTCTGTGCTCTGTCTATTATTAACTGGTATAATTCTGAAAAAATTTGACATGTAAATTCACCATCTTTTAGTAACCAGCTAGTTCTGATGGCATTGCTTAAATCATCTTATAATTCCCTTAATCCAACTTGTAACACTCTAGACACATTATCTCGTGTCGTCTCTTTTTCTTTAATTCAAACTCTTCTATTGCCTCTTTACTCCAATTTTACTCTTAACTTTCCCATCACACATCATGTTGCATTCCTCACAAGAATATGCGAAGGTGCTCAAATTAGCTCAAGAAATACCTTAGTGTCGTCTCACTAGTCTTCATGTTTTACCTTGCCTTCTTCTCTCTTATCTTACAACCGGTATCGGGATAGATCTTTGGTTTACCCATGGCCATGTCCTGTTTGCCCTCAGTACTAATTCTATCTCGATAATTTGGCTTAAATCATCTTTACATCTTTCTGTAGTGTACCCAAAATATCATAACTGCATTGTCATTATTGAGTCCTTACTCCTCTCATCAAGTACTCACTCACTTGGTCTTACGCTTAACATACAAATATTCGTAGGTTGCATAACTATTCTTGTACAATTTGTATAAGGTACATTCACAATCTTTCCTTCTCCTGGTTCATTCTGCTTTACATATCCCCTCCGTACTAAAATTCGCTCGCAGCCTATCTCATCATATTCCTTTCCCTTCATTTACTCACCCTTTGACGTTCTCACTTCCTACTATAGGAGATTCTCTATCCCTTCTCCTTTGATACCTATAAGTCGCAATATCATTAGCGAGCAACTCTATTGCCAACATCGTAGCCTTTAATCCAGCATGGCATTTCTATCCTTTACGATACCTCTTAAGTTATTCGTTACCATTCTCTTGTCGTATTCTTTATTTTTCGATAAGCATCCACTTTCCAATGTCATATTATTCAAGATCTTTACAAAAAAATTCTCAACACCGTCTCAAATACCATCCTGGCTTCCATCATTGGCTTTCAGATCTTATTAACTTGTTTCAGCAAGGGATCTTAATTGAAATTTAAACATCTATGTCAAATATATTGCAGTGTCAATTGTTTCCATCTCACCCTTGCATTTCTCTCACCCGCTTCCCCCCTTTAAGGGTGCACTTATACCATCATCCGTTTATACTTTGCCCCGTGTCCCTATTTCCAATCTCAATTAAGCAGCATTTTTTTTAATTCCGACGATAAGTGTCCAAAGTTCTCTTGAAATATTATCTTTATCCCAACCTATATCATCTGTTTCCTTTGATGAATTTATAATACACCATTTGTTCCTCAAGTCTACCGTCTTTGTCCCTTAAGGATTCCACTATTTTCGAGGTAAAGTCGTATACACGCAGTACTCCTTTATGCCTTATGCCCTTTTTACCCTTGGTGTGTGCTCAGTACTGACTTCTAACTTACTCAAAATCATATCAAGTTCATCTTAATAATGGTCTTATCTTATCACCATGTCGTCGTATTACACCCTTAAGTTCATAACTATGTATTCCCCTTTCGTTCCATACTCGTACTCAATTAATTACGTCTATCTTGGGTGCTTCCGTTAGAATTCCCTTATCATTTCTCCCGTTTATGTCTATCTTTTATCCTGCACGCGAGGAATCTTATGCTACCTCCGTATCATTCGGAACACATTACTTCCGCATAATCTTTTTCTCATTTTCGAAACGTATTCTATTCACCCATGTTTATTCGTATCATACCGATCATTTTCTAGCATTCATTCTACCTCGTTGCTCATCTTCCTACAACTTGGTCTTTCACAGTCCCGTCACTTATAGTATTCGTGTCCTTGGCTACACATGTCATGATTGATTACTACACTGTTATCTCGCTCTCTTCTTATTTCCCTCTTTCAATCAACTCCTTCTTTTCTGGTGCTCGCTATCATTTCTGTTATATCATAATCTTTATTCTAAACTTTCCCTATAGAAGAACTTTATAACTCCTTCTTATTCGTTCTATAACTCACTTGTATACTTTAGTCACATAGGTCACGTCATATCCTTTAGTCACCTCCTCACTAGGGTTAACTTATTTTCATAACAATCCTCATTATATTCACATTATACTCTGTTCGTAATCAATCTTATAGTATAACACTTCTTAACCTTTTACCCTTTCTGGTCGATCTTATCCTTAATATCTCACAAGCTGTCCTATCAGTACATTCATATCCGTCACAATTCTTTTTCCTCTATGCCCTTGTCGCTATCATACTATTACTTCTTTTAACTATTAACTCATCATATTTTATCCCTGCTTATCAATTCAGTCGATACATTAATATAACACTCTATCAAAATTTGCCAGCCTTTTCTAAATTATCTCTTAGTACCGCAAGCCCTTTCCAAATTCTTCTTACCATATCGATATCGATCTCCGAATTATTATTATCATCAATTCAGCAATTAACTCCTTCCTTGAGGTCAGTCGTACTCGTAGCTTAGTCAAATCTTATCACTACTATTGGCACGACCTTTCAAGACATATTACAAACCTATATCTTATTCTGTTTACTTCTAAGAACATTTTGGCAGAGTTTCCTCTGTATTTCTTACTATCTCAAAATCGGCACGCAGGAAATACCAACAATGCCCCACAGGGCCAACATATATATATACATATATATATTTCATATCATATCACAGCCACACAGGACTTCCAATATCAACAACAGTATAAAAATGATGAACTTACCTCGTATGTCCAACTGTCGCACACTGTTACACTTTCCGTTTACTTTCCCATTCAATCTTCAACTTTACATTTCAATCATACTTTCAAATACCTTGCCCGACATACATCATTCGTACCGTTGCTTCCTGCGTACTCTTGTAACTTCCAATATCATCAGTCGCTTTCTTCTGTCGATACCATTCTTCTGCTAAAATCAAGGGTTAGTATAAAGAATCTCATTTCCTATGGCTTGGCTCTATCACACGATCTTAGATATGAAAGAAAGGTAACATCCTAAATGTCCTGTAGCCTCTGTTTATAGATGTGGTGCACAACACACCGATAAACAAGACTCTACTAGACACGGTCTGTAGACACTCCGTGTTATATCTCGTATTTTATATGTTGGGGTATTCCGAGCTAGTCGTGATAAGTTAAGGATAAGACTATTTTGGAATACGAGGTAGAGACTTTTAACCTCCGATTTTGTTTTGGGGCACAAGTTGCTTATAATTTTATTGGTATGAAATATTAAGGAAATTAGGGGCTAGAAGTTGAAAATAAATATTTCATGAAAAAGGCCTCAATGGCCGTGTGTTATGGTGTGGGGTACCACCCATGGCTTGGCTAATTTTGATTGCCTTAAGCCATGAGTGGTACATGTGTTCATCTTGTATTTGTAAGATCTTTATAAATGGATGGTTGATGACTAGCAAGACTTATTATTCATCTTTTACACCCTTAGAAACTTGGAGAAACTTGGAGAAAAAGAGGAACCATATTTGGCCATGGCTGGCCGAATTTGATGCCTTGAGATTGATCAAAAAATAGGGATAGCAGAGTTATACAAGAATTAGGGATGAAGATTATATTATCTACGTATAAGAGTGTACATATGAAATTGGAGATCGTATGGAGTAAATCAGTTAACAAGTTACCTGATGATAGCCCTCGTAACCATAAGTTAAGGTGGGGCCCACATGTCGGGATTTTATAAAGGACATATGAAGAGATATATGGGTAGTACATGTGAATTTGAGAAAGTCCTAAGAAGGACCCATAAGCCAAAAATGAGTGTAAGCCCTCCAAAAGGACGATTTAAGAAAACGTTTTCGGGTGATCTGACTTCGAGGGGCCAAGACGGTATTATGAGTTTGGAATTTGGGAAAACCCCCAAAATGAAAGTTGTAGATAATTGAAACATCTTTCCAACCATAGGTTGTGGGTTCACAGAAAACATCGGGATAAGGAGATATAGACATTTTAAGGCAAAAAGGTCGGTGGGCCGGGCTTGACCCGAGCCCAACCGGGTCAGGCCCATTACCCACACCTTTTTAAGTAAAATTTCAGCCTTTTTCATCATTTTTCATACCAAAACACCCAGAAAATTCTGGAGAAAAAGAGAGAGGAGAGCCTAGAGAGAAAAACTAATTTTGACCAAAATCTGAGCCCCGAATTCCGAAGCCCATGAAGAGAAAAGTGTCGTACGTCGCGTTGCCTTCAATTTGAGCTAAAAATCAACCAAGAAGAAGAGGGTGGACGTTGTGGCTCCACACTTGAGGTAAGATTAAGGTTCCTTTTCATTGTTAACAAGTTTATTCAGAGTTTTAACGGATTAGAACGGAGAGGATAGTGTGATAAATTCGTTAGTTGGTGTTGTCGGATTATGGATTTAGGCTTGAAGGGAAATTTGGATAAAAATATATGTATTTATTTTGTGGGATATTGAAGGTGTTGTTATCGATGTTGTTGGTATTAATTTTGGCTTCTTTACGGAAATAAAGTTATTAATTAGTCGTATCGCAAGTTGGTTGGTTGAGAAAATGGGGAAAACAGTGTGTGGGCTGTTTTATGGAATATGTTGTGTTGGAAATGATGTTATTACTATTGGTATTGTTGTTGATGTTGTTGGTTATTGAATTGGAATTTCGGGCTAGGCATATAAACAGGGGAGATGCTGCCGAAATTTTGGCAGACTATAAATGAATTTATTTGAAGGACTAAGACAAGCATGTAATAATGAGTCTAATGATTGTGTAAATCCTCTTAAATGTAGACTTGCGAGCTTGGACGAATAAGCGTAGCTAGTAAGAGGTGGAACAGGTATGTAAAGCTGTCCCTTCTTTCTTTTGGCATGATCTTTGTGAAATGAATAGACGACATGTATACGGTTCCAAAGAAATTCCTATTCTTAGGGACACTATGATGATTATGTTCTTGATTTCCATAAACTATTTCATATGGTTTTGATACGTATCTATGATTTCTAAAGTTCTATTTGATATGTTCCCGAGTGACATTCGGAGGAAACTTGATTTGACTATTGTCTTGATTTTTAAATGATGGTTCGTTTTGATTATTCTATTGAGTCTTTGAAAATGTTTTAAACTGCATATAAGTTTCTCACTACTCGCTCGTGCATCTTGTTGTTACATCTTTCGCCGAGTCCCGGGCCGGTTATGTCATCGTGCGCATTACGCTATATTCTGGAGTTATGATGTGTTATGGTGCACCGAGTCCCTCGTTAGAGGACCGGGTACCGTATATATATATTCTGGTGTTATGATGTGTTATGGCGTTATGATGTGTTATGGTGTTATGATGTGTTATGGGGTTATGTTGGGTTACGGAGCTATGCAATATTCTGGAGTATGATGTGTTATGGCGCCAAAGACGGGGTGGCGACCATGTTCCGTCCGCCCGAGTCCCATAAGGGCCGGATATGATACATGACATTGACATGCATGATTTGTGTTTCAAAAGTAAGCATTTTGATATTCGGGATATTGTACCTACTTTCTTTTGTACTTTTTGTTCCGGTTATGTGTCACGACCCAACCCCGTAGGTCTTGACTAGTGCCCGAGTTGGGCACCCGTACACACCCATTAACCAGAAACAGCATACAAATAACTTAACATACAGAAAAGTAATACGTCGCCCCAAAGCTGTCACGAATATATATATGTACATATCGTAGTCACAACTTTCAGCAGGGGATACATATACGGAGATCAGACGTCATCTCAAACCGTCTCATATGAGCATATATATCGCACATAAGCCGGTAAGGCTATCATAATGCAGGGAGACGCCCAGAACACAAACCACACAAACACAACTGTACAATAACTGCCCACAACCCACACATATGTCTACAGACCTC
Organism: Lycium ferocissimum; assembly: GCF_029784015.1. NCBI lineage: Eukaryota > Viridiplantae > Streptophyta > Magnoliopsida > Solanales > Solanaceae > Lycium > Lycium ferocissimum. The sequence continues at coordinate 27,202 of NW_026726151.1, forward strand.
TAAGAGTAACAACAGAATCATATGACGGGACAGGGCCCCGCCGTACCCCTGAACAAACATATATACATATAACGGAAGTGTCTGTACCAAAAATATAGGCTCCGGGTCAAGGGAGCGCTCCAAAACAGCAGAATAGATATCCTAGGCTAACGAATCACCAGAACGAACGTCTGTACCTGCGGGCATGAAACGCAACCCCCGAAGAAAGGGGGTCAGTACAGAATATGTACTGAGCATGTAAAGCATGAAACACAGTAAACAAGATCATACTGAAATGAGGAGTATAGAAAATTAGCACGATAACTAGAAAACCATAAGGCTTGTCTTTGAAACATAAATCATGCATGTCAAAAACATACCCAGCCCATTAGGAGACTGAGTGACATAAGAAAATAATCATCATGTACATATGCATGCATAACGTGTCCCGGCCCTCTAGTGAGGGACTCGGTAAGTAAAATCATCATATACATGTACATATAGCGTGTCCCGGCCCTCTAGTGAGGGACTCGGTGAATGAAGTCATCATATGCCATCCTGGCCACCATCCCCATATCATCACATCATATATATATATATATATATATATATAGCGTGTCCCAGCCCTCTAGTGAGGGACTCGGTGAACAATGCAGTGGAGTTGCACGAATGCATGTCCTGGCCCGGGACTCAGTGAAGGACATATTGAGCTTTGTACGAGCAGAGTAGTGAGAAACCACATGCATAAAAATTACTTTTAAGACTCAATAGATAAGTAGACAGTTCAACGCTCGAGTATCAAACGATAGTCATGAGAAATCAATGCTCAAATATCAACGATAGTCATGCTAAGTCCTTTCAAAATGCCGTTAAAACCAAACATAGAAAGGTCTTGGGGGCCCACGGACAAGTACCAAACCAATCCGAGCCCGCCGATGAAAGTTGGAAATATTATTCGTTATAAAATCTTCTACGAACGTTTCGAAGCGTTCCGAGCCCGTCTACGAAAGTTACGGTCGTTCGTAGATACGGAATCCTTTAAAAACCAAACTTTTTATGCAACATTTGAAATCCAATCATACCAAAGACATAAGGACCATAATTCTACTACATTAAGAATACCAACATTAAGAGGTGAATAAGAATCGTAGGCATTCTCGGATCGTAAGAATAGAGTCACCCCGAGGCTCGTATCATAGCCTACTTACAACTAAGACATGCCAAAAGAAAGAAAGGTAAGGCTTTACATTCCTCGTCCGCTCCCTAAGCTAATCCAAACTTAAGTCTCGGACTTTCCAAGATCTACAATAACGTCATTATGTACCAAACATTAGCCATAGGCACTTAGGAATTCAATCCCAAGCCATCACTTTATTTACAAAAATTTGGGCAGCATTTCCCCTATAAACTCAACAACCCCGAGAATTCAACTCGGCCAAATCATCAACAACAATATCAACAATCATATTACCAACATCAACAATCAATTCAAAACGCATTCTAACGTTAGTAACTCTTTTCTACATAATTCGACGGCATTTCATTTACATTCAATTCAACCACATATAATCAAGCCAACATCAATGCTCGCACGTTCAATTACTAATCCGAAACCATTCAAACACGATTCCAGAACGCTTCCAACAATGCGCACAACATTCGAACAAGCCAACCAACACACTGTCACACCCCTACTTGATGGGGCATGATGGGCACCCGACCCTTACTTAGGGCCGAGCGAACCCGCTGATCCTCGTGATACTCATAATCTTACTGGACTCTTAAATCATGAAATGAATGCATAATGGAAGCTTTTCAAAGAACAACATGCTTTTCGTCTTCCTCAAATCAAGTAAAATCCATAATCGTATGAAATCTGTAACGTGATGCATAATGATACATCGGCTTACAGAGCCGCTTACAAGACTGACATGCTATATACGTGACTCTGTCTGCAAAGTCTCTAACATAAACCAAGATACCATAACATAGATACTCCGACTCGCGGACTCCGGAAGGAAATGGAGCTCGCCAATCCGCTTTGGAACATCTTCACTCATCTTGTCTACACTCGCGTGGCATGAAAACGTGACCCGAAGAAAGGGGGTCTGTACGGAATATGTACTGAGCATGTAAAGCATGAAGTATAGTAGACAGGATCATAACCGAACTGGGACTGACAGAAACAAGTACAATAACCAAAAAATCAAAAGACTTGCCTTTGAAACATATATCATGCATATCAATATCATATCCAAATCGTTATGGGACTTAGTGACATAATCAAATAATCATCTGCATGTGTATGTATGACGTGTCACGGCCCTTTAGTGAAGGACTCGGTGAATAAGATCATATAATCCTCGTATGCCTTAGCCATCATATCATCATATATATACCATACCCGTCCCTCTAGTGAGGGACTCGGTGAAATAATCATATATATACCATGTCACGGCCCAACCCCGTAGGCCGTGACTAGTGCCCGAGCTGGGCACCCAAACACATTCATTAATCCGAATCACAAACAGATGGCTTATACGTATACAAATATCGATCTTTGTCTCAAGCTGTCTCAACACAAACGTATATATATCACGAGCGCAAGGCTATCATATGGCGCAACGGCCCAAAATATATACAAATACAAGCCGACAAGGGCGCACGGCGAATGGGATCGCCCAGAACATATAACATACGACACACCTGTACAGAGATAGGCTCAACCCATATATACATCTACAGACCTCTAAACAGAACAACAGAATCATATGACGGGACAGGGCCCTGCCGTACCCCTGAACAAATAAATACATATGCAACGGATGAATATATACCAAAATGTGGGCTCCAGAATAAAGGGGGCACTCAACGAAGATAGGTGTCCCTGGGCGGCGGATCACCGAACGTCGTACGTCCGTGCCGCGGCATGAAACGCGACCCTCCCGAAGAAAGGGGGGTCGGTACGGAATATGTGCGAGTATGCAAAGCGAGAGTAAGATACGAAAACAAAGGTCGAGTCATAATCGAAACAAAAGTACAGAAAATAAGTGCAATATCCAAAATACCGAAATGATTATTTTCAAAATACAAATCATGCATGGGGCTCAGAAAATATGATCGCCCGCCTGTCAATGGCGCCATAACACATTATACTCCAGAAGATTTCATATCTCCGAAAACTCGACGTATCACATATCACATATACACGGTACCCGGCCCAATAGCAGAGGAGCTCGGCGAACCAGACACATCATAACACCAAATATACATGGAACCCGGCCTAATAGCAGAGGGGCTCGGCGAAACCGGACACATCATACTCCAGAATATCACATAGTGCGCACGATAACATAACCGGCCCGAGACTCGGCGAAAGATATAACAGAATGCACGAGCAGAATCGTGAGTAACCATATGCATAAAAATCATTATTACAGACCCAATAGAATAATCAAAGCGAACTATCATTTCGAAACCAAGACAACGGTCAAATCGATTTCCTCCGAAAGTCACTCGGGAATATATCAAATGGAGCTTTAGAAATCATAGTTACGTATCAAAATCATATTCATAAAAATCCTCATCTCAGACTTAACAGATAAGTAAGTAACCATACTCGGGGGTCAGGATGATAGCCATACTAAATTCTTTCAAAGATCGTCAGAACTATACAAGGAAAGTCGCGGGACCCACGGATGAGTGTCAACCCGATCCGGGCCCGCCTATGAACGACATGGTCATTATACGTTATAGAAACTTCTACGAACGTTTCATAGCAATCCGAGACCATGTGTGAAAGTTACGGTCGTTCGTAGTTACGGAATTCTTTAAAAACAAAACTTTTTATGCAACATTAGAAAATCAAATATTCCAGAGACATAAGGGCCAATATTTCATCACATTACGAATGTCAAAGATAAGATGCAAATAAGAATCGTAGGCATACTCGGATCGCAAGAATAGAGTTTCCTCGAGGCTCGTGTTATAGCCTATCCATACTAAGGCATGCCTAAAGAAGGAAAGGTAAGCGTTACATACCTCGATCGCTCTCAAAGATAATCCAAATCAAACCTATGCCTCGGACTCTCCAAGATCTACATAACATCAATTAATACCAATGTCAACTATAGGTATTTAGGAGTTCATTTCCAAACTAGCACTTAATTCTACGGAAATTTTTGCAGCATTTTCCCTGTAAATACAACAACCCCGAGAATTCAACTCGGCCAAATTCAACAACAACAATACCAACAATCATTCTAGCAACATCAACTTGAGTCATTAAACTCTTATCGTCAACATAGAATTCATAACGACAACAATCAAAATACTAAATAGAATTGATCCATTCTTGTCATATGACATGACCTATATTCGGCCAACACTACACCTACACATATTGATGATTCCCATCCATTTCTTCACACTACACAACTAAACATGCTACATAGAATTAATCCATTACTTCAACACAATATCACATGCACACGGCTAGATACCATGCACATGGCCTCAACTCCAACATGCCATATTTCATGAATTTCATCCATTTTTGCATACTACGACATACATAAACCTTCCATAACATATAAAAACAAGATTAAACCTTACCTTCCTTCTCAACTTCACAACTTGGCTAGGGTTAGCAAGGATGAAAACGAGTGGTTTGTTGACCCAAACAACGACTCCACGTTAACAAGGACCCTTCAATTAGTAGATTTGCTAGGATGAAATATTTTTGTGATGGCTAATCTTGGACTTCAATTTTTCTCCTCTTGGCCGAATAGCCTAGTGTTGTTTATCCAAGTTCTTGATTTTTTTTTAAGTGTGGAAAATGAGAAAGATGACTTAGTAGTCATCTTTTATGCTCACATGTAAATTATACAAGTGTCCATGGCCCACACATAGGTTGGACCAATTAAATTTGGCCACAAAAATGTGTGGGGGCCATCCAAAGCCACACGGCCAAATAATTCATGATTTCCAACTTCTCAATATTTCACTTTTAGCCCCAAATTTTCCTAAATGTTCCATGCCAACAAATTCATGAACGACTTATGTCCTAAAACAAAATCGAAGGTCAAAAGTCCCGACTTCGTATCCCGGAATGGTCTTGTCCCTAACTTATCATAGTTAACCTGGATTGTCCCAATGTGCAAAATACGGGATATAACATCCTCACCCCCCCCCCTTTAGAACATTCGTCCTCGAATGTTAAACTGACCCTATGGGTCTTACAAACAATTCGGGGGAGTTTCTTTTATAGCTATCACACGCACGATTCATTCATTGATTAACATAGTCAAGTAAGGGATTTAGATTACCTGTAGGCACCGAAAATAGGTGAGGATACTTTTTCTTCATCTCCTCCTCAGCTTCCCAGGTCATTTCTTCCCTGTTATTGTTTCGCCATAACACTTTAACAGAAGTCACATCTTTATTCCGCAATCTTCTTACCTGACGATCCAATATAGCTGTAGGTTGCTCTTCGTAAGATAGCTACTCTGTGACCTGGATATCATCTACAGGAAATATTTTGGAAGGATCACCAATACATTTACGAAGCATAGAAACGTGGAATACTGGATGCACTGCTCCTAAATCAGCTGGCAGATCTAATTCATAGGCAACCTTGCCTATTTTACGAATAATCTGATAAGGCCCAATATATCTCGGACTGAGCTTCCCTTTCTTGCCGAATCTCATAACACCCTTCATGGGTGACACTTTTAGGAATACCCAATCACCAATCTGAAACTCTAAATGTCGACAGCGATTATCTGCATATGATTTTTGTCGACTCTGGGCTGCTAACAACCACTCCCGAATAAATTTCACTTTATCTCTGCTTTCCGCCGGATCATATCTCGGGCCAATTAATTCGGTCTCCCCAACATCAAACCAGCCGATCGGTGATGCACTTCTGCCCATACGAGGGCCTCATATGGTGCCATCGGATACCGGGTGGTATTTGTTATTATAAGCAAATTCAACAAGCGGCAAATAATCATCCCGGCTACCCCGAAATCAATAACACGGCCCGCAACATATCTTTCAATCTCGAATAGTGCCCTCGGCTTCGTCCGTCGACCGAGGATGAAATCTTCGTACCGAGACTCACCGTGTCCCCAATCCTTCCCCGAAATGATCTCCGTAAATTAGCTGTAAACCGGGCATCTCACGTCGAGATAATAGATATGGGAACTCCGCGAAGCCTCACAATCTCCTTAATATATAACCGGCATAATCGTCACCGAGTACGTAGTCCGATTTGGAAGGAAATGGCCGATTTTGTGCCCTATCAACAATAACCCATATGGAGTCATACTTCTGTGGAGTGCGAGGTAAGCCTGTAATGAAGTCAAGGTAAGCCTGTAATGAAGTCCATATTAATTATTTCCCACTTCCACGTCGGAATCTCCATCTCCTGTAATAATCCACCGGAGCCGATGCTCGATCTTAACCCCGTCGGCAATTTGGGCACTGAGCGACGAACTCTGCTATGTCCTTTTTCATACCATCCCACCAGTATAAGCATCTAAGGTCATGATACATCTTTGTCGACCCTGGATGAATATAATAATGGGCATAATGTGCCTCGCCCATAACCTGTCGCCGCAGCCCCGCAACGTCAGGTACACATAATCTGCCCCTATGCAATAATACTCCATCGGCTGTAATCTCGAACGAGGTCTTCTCCTTTTCAAGGGTTGTGTCTCTGTACTGTGCCAGAATAGGGTCATCATATTGGTGTCGCTTTATTTCTCCCAGGATAGAGGATTCAGCAATTCCTCGAACAGAAACCCCAATATCTCCAGAATCAGCCAAACGGACTCCAAGACTAGCTAGTTGGTGAATCTCGCGAATCATTTCTTTCCTCTCTGATGGCACGTCCGCTAGACTGCCCATAGACTTACGGCTGAGTGCATCTGCCACAACATTAGCTTTCCCAGGATGGTATAGAATATCGACATCATAGTCTTTCAGCAACTCTAACCACCTCCTCTGCCGTAAATTCAGCTCCTTCTGCTTAAAGATGTACTGGAGGCTCTTGTGATCTGTATAAATATCAACGTGAATGCCATATAGATAATGTCTCCACATCTTCAAAGCATGAATTACCGCGGCTAGCTCCAAATCGTGGGTAGGATAATTTCTTTCGTGCTTTCTGAGCTGCCGGGAGGCATAAGCTATGATTCTGCCATGCTGCATCAATACTGTTATATCTCGCATTTTGTACATTTGGATATTCCGAGTTAATGGCGGGAAGTTAAGGGCAAGGTTACAATTTTTTTTTAGAATGCATAAGTTGCATATTCATCTTTGTATTGGTATGGAGTATTAAGGGTAAAGTTGGAGTAAGGAAAATTAGGGGCTAGAAGTTGGAAAAATTATTTCATGAAGTGGGCAAAGGGGCCATGTGGCCGTGAGGTGGACATGGGTCCCACCCATGGTTGGCCAATTAATTTAAGTCATTAAAGAGGCCATGTGTTCATCTTATATAGCAAGACATATGTATATGTAGGCAAAGGATGACCAAGTCAAGTAATTAGTCATCATTCATGACCTAAGAAAATTCTAGAAAATTGAAGAAAATTGGAGAAAAAAAAAAAGAGGAGAAGCTTGCACATGACCGGCCATGTGCATGCAATTATATATATATATATATATATATATAAAAGTGATGACATACAAGGCACAACTCATTATTTTCCAACTCTAGAAAATTCAAGAGAAAGAAAAAAAAAAAAAAAAAGAGAAGGCATTCGGCCATGGCTGGCCGAATGGGTGCCTTGGAAGGTGATCAAGAAAAATAAATTTATTCATGCTTTCCTACTAATTGGAAGGTCCTCATCGACATGGAGTAGTTGTTGGAACAAGCGAAGCGTTATTCTTGCGAAACAATCCTAGCGGGGAGGAAGTAGGTGGAGAAGGTAAGATTCTATCCTTTCCTACATGTTTTATGGATGGTTGTGTGTGTTGTGCTATGTCGAAACGGATGAAATTCATGAGGTTATGGTATGGGAGTTGTGGCCGTGCATATATGTTGTGTTGAGTAAGAATGATGAATTAAATTACTTGGTATTTTAGTTGTTGTTGTTATGGATTATGTGATGAAAATGAAGGTTTGATGACTCAAATGGAAATCGTAATTGTTGTGGGCTGATTTAGAACATAATGTGATTTTAATATAGTTGCTTGAATTGATGAAAATGATAATGCTAACGTATGGAATTGTTGATATAGTTTATGAACTCGGAAGAAGGAAACATCTTTGTCGTTGTTCTTATGGAATTTAGGAAGCGGGTGGCATAGCATGTTGGCCGAGCTGTTTGAATATTGTATGGATTGCTTAGAATGTTCTTAAATCATGTGTGAATGGTTGCGGATTAGTAATCGAATATGTGAGCATTGGTATTGAATTGATCGTATGTAGTTTATTTGAATATAAATGAAATGTTGTCGAATTGTGTAGAAAGGAATTATTAATGTTAGAATGCGTTTTGAATCACTTATGGATATTGTTAGTATGGTTGTTGGTTTGGTTGTTGTTGATTTGGCCGAGTTGAATTCTCGGGGATGTCGAAGTTATAGAGGAAATCTTTGCCGAAATTTTTGTAGACAAAGTGTTAATTTGGAAGTGGATTCTTAAGTGTTTATGGCTAATGGTTGATATCTAATGACATTATTGTAGATCGTGAGAAGTCGAGACGTAAGTTTGGATTAGCTTAGGAAGCGGCTAAGGTATGTAAAGCTCACCCTTTTCTTTCTTTGGCATGTCCTAGTTGTAATTAGGCTATGACACGAGCTTCGAGGTAACTCCACTCCTAAGTTCTGAGTATGTTCATGATTCATATTTGTTTATTGATGTTAGTATCCACAATATGGTCATGCTACGGTCTTTATGTCTCCGACATGATTGGATTAGAATGTCGTATAAACGGTTTTGTTCCTAAAGAATCCTATATCTAGAAATGTCCGTAACTTTCGTAAAAAGAACCGGATTGCTTTGAAACATTTGTAGAAAGTTTTGTAACGTATAATGACTTTGATTTTCATGGGCGGGCCTAGATTGGTTGATGTTATCTGTGGTCCCCGAGATTTACCTATGTATAGTCCTAACGACTTGTTTTCGAAAGAACTTAATATGACTTCCGTTTTGACTTCCGAGCGTCGACTATTTGCTTATTCATTGAGTCTGTGATAATGATTTATGTGCATATGGTTTCTCACTACTCTGCTCGTGCCAGCCTCAATATGTCTTTCACTGCGTCCCGGGCCAGGGCATGTATTCGTGCAATTCCATTGCATTATTCACCGCGTCCCTCACTAGAGGGCCGGGGCACGTTATATATATATATATGTATATGATGATGTGATGATATGGGGATGGCGGCCAGGATGGCATACCGAGTCCCTTCCTAGCGGGGCCGGGACACGCTATTCACCGAGTCCCTCACTAGAGGGCCGGGTACGGTATATATATATATATATATATATGTACATGCATGCATACATGATGATGATATGATTTTACTTACCGCGTCCCTCATTAGAGGGCCGGGGCACGTTATATGTATACTTTATATATGCATATTATGATTTTACGCACCGAGTCCCTCCATAGAGGGCCGGGACACGCTATATGTTTTTACAATGATTTTATGACATTGACATGCATGATTTATGTTTTCAAAAGCAAGTCTTATGATTTTCTATACTCTTTACTTCAGTATGATCCCGCTTATTGTATTTCATGCTTTACATGCTCGGACATATTCGTCGACCCCCTTTCTTCGGGGGCTGCGTTTCATGCCGCGCAGGTACATCCAGGTGAGCTGAAGATATTAGCAAAAGATGTTCCAGCGGGATTGGCGAGCTCAATTTTCTCCGGAGTGCTGCCGAGTCAGAGTATGATGTTATGATTTCATGTTACGTATTTAGAGACTTTGCGAGACGAGTGTCGTGGGTATAAGATGTCGGTTATGTAAGCGGCTATGCAAGCCGATGTATTATTATGCATTGTATTATAAGTTTTATATGTTACAGATTTTATTTGATTCGAGAAAGGTAAAAAGCATATTGTTCTTCGAAAAACTTTCATTATGTGTTTGTGTCATGATTTGAGGGCCAGCATGGTTATGAGTATTACGAGAGTCAACGGGTTCGCTCGGCCATAAATAAGGGTCGGGTGCCCATCACACCCTATCGGATTAAGGGTGTGACAAATACACACCCCAATCCAACACCAGAGGCATCACAATAAATCACATAACCATCCGGTCCCTCAGGAAGAGTCAGAACTGGAGCCGTAGTCAACTTCTCTTTCAGCAACTGGAAGCTGCGTTCACAAGCATCAGTCCACTGGAACTTAGCTCCCTTCTGAGTCAGCCTTGTTAAAGGCGCTGAAATCGAAGCAAATTTCTCCACAAATCTCCGGTAATAACCGGCCAATCCCAGAAAGCTACGCACCTCAGTAGGTGTCGTAGGTCTAGGCCAATTTTTTATGGCCTCAATCTTCTGATTGTCCACCCGGATGCCATCAGCTCCAATAACATGCCCCAGGAATGCCACTGAAGTCAGCCAGAATTCACATTTAGAAAATTTAGCATACAATTTAAATTGAGAGTACGCCAAGTACCGTCCTCAAATGATGCATGTTCGCTTTCCGATCGTGAATAAACCAAGATGTCATCAATAAATACAATCACGAACATATCCAAGAACGGTCGAATACCCGATTCATCGTGTCCATAAATACGGCCGGAGTAAAGAGTCGGCCCAAAAGACATCACTCCGAATTCATAATGCCCATATCGGGTCCCGAATGTCGTCTTAGGAATATCAGCCTCTCGTACCCGCACGGGTGATAGCCCGACCGCAGTCTCATCTTCAAGAAATACGGCACCCTACAACCGATCAAACAAATCATCAATCCTGGGGAGGGTATTTATTCTTGATGGTTACCTTATTCACCGCCTATAATCAATGCACATCCGCGCCGACCCATCCTTCTTTCTCACAAACAATACCGCGCTCCCAGGGTGATGTACTGGGCCCAATAAAGCCCTTCTCTAATAAGTCCCTCAGCTGCTCCTTCAATTCCTTCAATTCTGCAGGTGCCATTCTGTCACACCCTAATTTCTGTTAGGGTGTGATGGGCACCCGACCCTTATTTAGGGCCGAGCGAACCCGCCGACTCACCTAATACTCATAATTACGCTGGCTTTTAAATCATGACACAAATATATATAACGAAAATTTATCGAAGAACAATATGCTTTTTGTTTTTCTCGAATCAAATAAAATCTTGCAACATATGAAACTTATAACACAACGCATAATAATTCATCGGCTTACATAGCCGTTTACATAACCAACATCTAATACCCACGACACTGTCTGCAAAGTCTCTAACATAAAACATGTAACCATATCATAATGCTCGACTCGCTGCAAAGACTAGAGAAAATGGAGCTCGCCAATCCCGCTGGAATATCTTCTGCTAATATCTTCAGCTCACCTGTTTGTACCTGCGCGGCATGAAACGCAGCCCCCGAAGAAAGGGGGTCAGTACGGAATATGTACTGAGTATGTAAAGCATGAAATATAGTAAGCGGGACCATACTGAAGTAAAGAGTACGGAAAAGTCATAAGGCTTGCCTTTCGAAAAACGTTTGTCATACATATACATATATCGGTAGATAAAATCATATCACAATCGTATCATCATCTTATCGTATATATATACCATACCCGGCCCTCTAATGAGGGGCTCGATGAGTAAAATCATATCGTTGTACATATATACCGTACCCGGCCCTCTAGTGAGGGACTCGGTGAGTAAATCATATCATAACCATGTATGCATGCAGATATACATATATATATATATACATACCGTACCCAGCCCTCTAATGAGGGACTCGGTGAATAGCGTGTCCCGGCCCCGCTAGCAAGGGACTCGGTATGCCATCCTGGCCGCCATCTCCACCTCATCACATCATCATCTCATCATATCATCATATATACATATATAGCGTACCCGGCCCTCTAGTGAGGGACTCGGTGAACAATGCAGTAGAATGTGCACGAATGCGTACCCGGCCCGGGACTCGATGAAAGACACATTGAGCTTGCACGAGCAGAGTAGTGAGAAACCATATGCACATAAATCATCATAGACTCAATGAAGTAGGTAGTCGACATTCGAAAGTCAAAGCGGACATGATGTTAAGTTCTTTCAAAACAAGTCGTTAGGACTATTCAAACGTAAACCTCGGGGCCCACGGATATGCATTAACCAATCCGGCCCGTACATGAAAGTTAAAGTCATTACATGTCATAGGATCATTTGTGAGCGCATTAAAGCAATCTGGTTTTGTTTACGAAAGTTACGGACGTTTTTAGACATAGGATCTTTAGGGACAAAATTCTTTATACCATGTTTGTATTCCAAGCATTCATAAGACTTAAGGACCATATGAAGTATGTTACATCATGAAGCAAATAACAATCATATACATACTCGGAACGTAAGAGCGGAGTTACCCTAAGCACAAATCATATCATACCTTAATTGCGTCTAAGACATGCCAAAGAAGGAAAGAGTAAGCCTTACATACCTTAGTCGCTTCCTAAGCTAATCCAACCTTTAGTCTTGACTTCTCATCATCTATAATGAAGTCATTAGGTATCGATCATTAGCCATAAGCACTTAGGCATTCAATACCAAATTAACAGTTTATCTACCGAAATTTCGCAAAGATTTCCCTATAAATTGGACATCCCCGAGAATTTAACTCGGCCAAATCATTATAAACAATACCAAAAAACATAATAACAATATCAATATTCAATCCCAAATGCATTCTAACATTAATAATTCCTTTCTACACAATTCGGCAACATTTCATTTGTATTCAAATAACTACATACGACCAATTCAATACCAATGCTCATATATTCGATTACTAATCCGCAACCATTCACACATGATTTAAGAACATTCCAAGCAATCCATACAATATTCAAAACGACCCAACCAATAGGCCACTCCACCCGAAATTTTCCAAATGCCATAAGAATAACAACAATACGTTTCTTTCTTTCAATTTCATCAAATATATCAACAACCACATTTTACAACATCATTCATGTAAATATAAGAAACCATATTACCATTATGCTCACTTCTACATTAGCTTACAATTTATCCCAACCTCAACTTGTATCATCCAACGCCTTCATTTTCATTACATAATCCACAACACAACAACCAAATTACACTAAATAAAATTTGTTCATCCCTTGCCAAGCAACATAACCTATTTTCGGCCACCACCACCAATCCACACCTTCCATGACTTTCATCCATTTTCACACATTACAACAACACCCAAACAAGCTATATACAATTAATTCACTACTCCTATGCGACACACACTACACACGGCCAAGACACAACACACACGGCCCAACTTCAACTTACCATATTTCATGAGTTTTCATTCATTTTCACATTCCACAATATGCACAAACCATACATAACATATAAAAATAAGAATTAAGTCTTACCTCTTCCACCCCACTTCTTTCTCGGCTAGAGTCCCACATGGCAACAACGAGCGATTTTCTTGTTCCAACAACTACTCCACGTTGACGAGGGCCTTTCAATTAGTAGGAAACCTAGGGGAAAATATTGTTTTCCTTGGTCATCATCCATGGCTGAAATTCAGCCAGCCATGGCCGTTTTTCTCCTCCCTTTTTTTCTCTTCATTTCTCTTGAAATTTCTAGGAGATTAAATGGTAAAGATGGCTAAGTTGTCATCTTATATTACCATATATTAGTAATACATGTGGCCAATGGCCCACATGTCACATGCAAGGCCACATGGCCATTTTTTTCATGACTTCTTCGTTTCCAATACTCCACTTTTGGCCCCAAATTTTCATGAAATGTCTAACTTCCCATAATTCATTTTTGGTCCCATATTTCATAAAATATTAGTTTCCATAATTTCACTTTTACACCAAATTTTCCTTAATATCTCCATCCCATGAAATCAAAAGACCCTTATGTCTTACAACAAAGTCGGAAAATAACCTCGTCCATAGTTTGTCGCAACCAACCTAAAAATATTCCGACGTACAAAATGCGAGATATAACATCCTTCCCCCCTTTAGAACATTCGTCCTCGAATGTTCAACTAGTCGTATAGGGTCTTAAGGATCTCGAGGGGGATTTCCTGTACTACCATAACATGCAACCTCATTTACCAATCACATTTCTCTTTCATTTCCTCCTCAGGTTCGCAAGTCATTTTCTTTCTGTTATTATTCCGCCACGGTGCCTTAACGAAAGTTACATCTTTAGCACGCAACCTTCTTGCCTTACAATTAGTGTAATAAGATTCGGTGCATCTCGAGTTAAGCTTTTCCTTCTCGTCGAATCTGATTACGTTCTTCACGGGTGATATCTTCAAGCATACCCATTCGCCAGTCTGGAATTCTAAGTGTCAATACCGGTTGTCGTCATATGATTTCTGTCATTTCTGAGCTACTAATATCCGTTCCCTGGTTTAACCATTATCGGCTGATACAATTCTGAAAGAAATTGGCGTATAAATTCACCCTCCTTTTAATGGCCAACTAGTTCTGATCACTTGCTTAAATTGTCTTACGATCTTTCTTTACTCATCTTGTCACACGTGATGTTGCAATCTTTACCCGAATGTACGAAGGGGGTCAAATTATTTTAAGAACCGCCCCAACGTAGCTTCACTAATCCTTATGTTTCACTTTATCTTTGCCTCTCTTCTCCTGCCACCAACGTCGGAATACATCTTTAGTTCAACCATAAGCATGTCCTGTTCGTTCTCAGTACTAGTTCCACCTTAGTGATTTATCTCAACCCATCCCCTCCCCCCCCCCCCCCCTCAATGCACCTAAAGTTATTATCACCATATTGTTGTTACCAACCCTAAACCTCTCTCGTTAAGCCTTTACTTGGTCTCATCTCCAGTGTATAAATATTCATAGGTAACATGACTGCCCTTGCACGACCTGTATATTCAATCTTAGTCACGATCGTTCCTGCTCCTGATTCGTACTATTCCACATCTTACTCCCGTGCTCGCATTTGCTAGGAGTCTACCTTATCATACTTCTTTTCCCCATTTTTCTTACTTTCTACCATGGGAAATTTTCTACTACTAGCCACCACTCTATTGCCCGCATCTTAACCTTTGATCCCGCATAGCCGTACTACCTTTCACAATGTCTCCGTAAGCTACTCGTTACTTTCCTTTGTCATATTCCCCCTTTAAGTCTCCATTTCCTAATATCATGTGTTTCCGGATACTTACAATTAGTTCTCAACGCCCTCTCGATTATAACTGTCACACCCTAATTTTCGATAGGGCATGATGGGCACCCGACCCTTACTTAGGGCCGAGCGAACCCGCTGACTCTCGCAATACTCATAAACATGCTTTGGCCTTAAATCATGACATAAGTACATAATGAAAATTTTCGGAAAACAAACATGCTGTTCATCTTTTTCAAATCAAATAAAATCTGCAATCGTATGAAATCGTAATATAATGCACAACAATACATCGGCTTATATAGCCGCTTTATAAAACAAATCGTAATCTAATGCATAATGATATATCGGCCCACATAGCCGCGTACAAACTGATATATCATACACTCGACTCTGTCTGCAAAGTCTCTAACATGACCCAAAGTACCACAACTCTAACACTCTGACTCGGCAGCACTCCGGGAGAAAATGGAGCTCGCCAATTCCTGCTGGAACATCTTCTACTCATCTGTATATACCTGCGTGGCATGAAACGTAGCCCCCGAAGAAAGGGGGTCGGTACGAAATATGTGTACCGAGCATGTAAAGCATGGCATACGTAAAACGAGGTCATAACCGAGTAAGGAGTACGAGAAAGTGGGCATAATAACGAGAATACCAAAATGCTTGCATCTAAAACACAAATCCTACATCAGAGGTACAGAAGACAAATATAATAATCAGAATGCCAAAAATGCTTACTCCTGAAATACAAATCATGCGTTTCAACGTCATGTATCATAGCTGGCCCATAATGGAATTGAGTGACATAAGCGAATAATCACCATGTTCATACCGTAACACATCATAATATCATAACTTACCATATGAGATGACATTAACCGATGTGGGATTCGCCTAAACTAATGTGGGATTGGCCTAAACCAGTGTGGGATTGGCCTAAACCAATGTGGAATTTTGCCTCATCATTGGGTTTGCCCCACCATTGGGTTTTCCCCACCACTGGGTTTGCCCCACCATTGGGTTTGCCCCACCACCGGCTCTGATGCCAACTGATCACACTCCATAATACATATGTACATCATATAACGTGTCCCGGCCCTTTAATGAGGGACTCGGTGAATAATATAGTAAGCATGCGCACGAAAACGTGTCCTGGCCCGGGACTCAGTGAAGGATATAGTAGTAAGCACGAGCAGAGTAATAAGCAACCACATACATATAAAACATCTTTTGAGACTCGACGGATAGTAAACTTAATCAGCTCTCGAACATCAGGACAATAATCACATTAAGTTCTTCCTAATTACCATCATAGACTATATTAAGGGACGTTTCAGGATTCATATACATGTATCACAGCCAAGCATACCTATGCAATTCCTTTTAAGAATAAGAACTTCTGTATATCACATACTAGTCAATTATGTAATGAATAACAAGACCATAACTCAATTATACCAACAGTTTCAACATTAAGAACGAATAACAATCACACATCATGCTAGGAGTTAGAGAGTGGAGTTACCCCGAGGCTTGGATTATATCATACTTACTTCTAGGACATGCCAAAAAGAAAGAATGGATAACTTTACATACCTTTCGTCGTCCAAGGAACTCAACTTAATCACGAACTTTCCACAATTAGTATGCCAAACCTTATATGCCAAGAAATAATCTTCCTCCACCTTACTTCACTTCGAAGAAAGTCCGAGTCCAACGACACGATAAAATGGAATAACGAGATCCAAGTGGTGAACAAAACCCGATACAAAATTGAAATACGTTGCTGCCCATATCCTCATAAAGAGATATTTCCCCATTTGATATGTTTTGAAATCTGTATATGTATCTATACATAAATACCAACGTGCAGCACCCATTTTTTTCCTAGAAGTAGAAAGAAAGGAAAACGAATTTTCCAAAAGGAGAAAGAGCAAGAACGTTGTCGTTCCTTCTTGTATGAGCTGTCGATATTCCTTCAATGATGTAAATATGGTGCTCTTGTTAATATAACTTGCTGCTCATCACCTCTATCTATTTCCTTTAATATAACCTAACCAAATTCTTTCTTCAAAATGGACTAAGAAAATGATCCTTTAAGCTCCCTAATAACGTGAGATGGAAAAAGGTTGCGCCGATCTTTATTCTTCGAAAGATTTATTGACGATAATGTCACACCCCAATTTCCGATAGGGTGTGATGGGCGCGACCATATCTGGGGCCGAGCGAACCCTCAGACTATCGTAACACTCGTATTCATACTGGGCCCTCGACCAAATCATAAATACATAATACAAGTTTTCAAAAGAACAAACATACTTTATATTTTTTTTTCAAATTACACATACCCTATAACCGTACAGAATCTGTAAAATCACATATAACAATACTACGGCTTATGGAGCCGCTCACCACGGACATCTTATGCACATGACTCTGTCTGCAAAGTCTCTAACATGACTCGGACATCATAACACGAACAAACTCTGACTCGGCGCTGCCGGAGCAAGTGGAGC
>NW_026726152.1:0-45474 GCF_029784015.1 Lycium ferocissimum
TTTATTTAGAGCCCCCACGAGGCGGACACGTTAACATGCATATGTACATGATGATTATTTATTTATTTATGTTTCGCAGTCAAGCCTTATGATTTTCTCCGTAATTTTATTCAAGCATGACCGTTTAGCCAGGTTTTGCTTACATGCTCAATACATATTCCGTACCGACCCCCTTCTTCCGGTGCTGCGTTTCATGCCACGGTGTGAATACAGATGAGGGTGTAAGATGTTCCAGCCGGATTGGCGAGCTCCGTCTCCTTCCCGAGGCCGCCGAGCCGAGTATCTATGTTATGTTGTCATGAGTTATGTTAGAGACTTTCGTTACAGAGTCACGTATATAACATGTCACGTTTCGTAAGCGGCTCCGTAAGTCGACGTATCATTATGCATTATGCGCAGATTTCATATGATTACGTATTTTTTTCTTGATTTGAGAAAGACGAAAAGCATGTTGTTCTTTGAAAAGCTTCCATTACGCATTCATTTCATGATTTAAGAGTCCAAGAAGATTATGAGTATAACGAGAGTCAGCGGGTTCGCTCGGCCCTAAGTGTTATATCCCGTATTTCGTACATCGGGACAATCCGAGTTAACCATGATAAGTTAAGGACAAGACTATTCCGGGAGGCGAAGTAGAGACTTTTAACTACGACTTTGTTTTAAGACATAAGTTGCTTATGATTTTAATGGCATGGAATATTAAGGAAAAATTTGGGGTTACAAGTGAATATTGAAAAGTTAAAATCCATGAAATAAAAATGGCCAAGTGGCCGGCCACATGGGTGTGGGCCATGGGCCACATGGATGTTTTATATATGTGATTAGAAGATGCATAATTAAATCATCTTCATCATTCAGAAAATTCAAGAAACTTGGAGAGAAAAGAAAGAAGGCCATTCGGCCATGGTGGTCAAAAATTGAAGCCCAAAAATAGTGATCAAAAAAATATTTTCTTCTAGTATTCCAACCAATTGGAAGGTCCTTATTAACGTGCTTAAAAATTGACAATCATGTTGTTGCTTCATAATTTAAACTCACGTTGATAGTATTATATTTCGTATTTTTGTACGTCGGATTATTCGCAAGCTGAGGTGGGGTCCACACATTGAGATTTTTTTGGGACATGCGACAATTTATATGAATCACATATGTGAAGTTAAACATAACTCAAGAAGGACCCTTGAGCCAAATCAAAGTGGAAGTCCTCCAAACAAATATTTTTAAGTAACGTTTTCGGGTGATCTGACTTCGAGGGGTAGAAACGGTATTATAAGTTTGGAATTTGGAAAAACACCAAAGATAAAAGTTGTATATAATTTAATTATCTTTCCAACCATATGTCGTGGGCCCAAAGGTGACATCGGGATAAGGAGATATGTACGTTTTAAGACGAAAAGGTCAGTCGGCTAGGCCCAAACCGGGCCCAATCGGGTTAGGCCCATGACCCATGCCTATTTAAGTGAAATTTCAGCCCTTTCCTCTCATTTTTCAGACCAATAACACCAGAAAATTCTGGAAAGAGAGATAGAAGAGCCTTGGAGAGAAGAAAAACCAATTTTGACCGAATTCTGAGCCCCGAATTCTGAAGCCCATGAAGAGAAAAGTGTTGTACGCTGCGTTGTCTTCAATTTGAGCTAAAAATCAACCAAGGAGAAGAGTGATAACAAGGGGTCTAATGCTTAAGGTATGAATACGGTTCCTTTTCATTGTTAACGAGTTTATTTAGAATTTTAACGGATTAGCACGGAGGGAATAGCCTGATAAATTCATTTGTTGGTGTTGTGAATTATGGAAGGAGATTTGAAGAGAATTTTGGATGAAAATAAATGTATTTAACTTATAAAATGTGAAGGCTGTTGTTATTGATGTTGTTCATATGAATTCGGACTCCTTTACGGAAATAAAATTATTAAATAGTTATATCGCAAATTTGGTTGGTTCAGAAATTTAGAAAACAATGTGCGGGCTATTTTATGGCATACGTCGGTATTGGATATGATGTTAATACTATTGGTATTGTTGTTGATGTTGTTGGTTACTGAATTGAATTCGGGGCTAGGCATATAAACAGGGGAAATGCCGCCCAAATTTCGTAGAATTAAGTGCCTGACACAGGATTGAATTCCTAAGTGCTCGTAGCTAATGTTAGTATTTAATGATGTTGTTGTAGATTTTGGGAAGCCGAGACTTAGTTTGGATTAGCTTAGGGAGCGGACAAGGTATATAAAGCTTACTCTTTCCTTCTTTTGGCATGTCTTAGACGGGATTAAGGTATGACATGGTTTGTTAGAGCCCGTATATTGTACGTTTGGAAATTCCCAGGGTCGTCGTGGAAAGTTAGGGGCGAGACCATTTTCAAAAAATTACTTTAATGGACGAGTTGTTGTAAATATTATTTATGACTATTATTAGTATGGAAATATTGGGAAAGGTTAAGGGCAAAAGGAAAATTTGCAAATGGCATCATGGTAATTTTGCGGAAAGGCTAAGGGTAAAATGGGAATTTATGATGTTCTAGAAAAATTCATGGAATGGCCATGTTGGCCGAAAAATGTAGACATATGTAGGTGTATGCTCACATTTTTTTTTATGCGAGCTAAAGTGTACATAGGAAGACAATTAAGTCTTCTTTGTTATTTCAAGAAATTTCTAGAAAAAATGAAATGAAAAGGATGACAAAAAATAAGTCATCTTTGCCATGGAAAATAAGAAAATTCTAGAAATAAAGAAGAGAAAAATCTAGAGAGGGGCATGTGTGACCCTCACATGCATGCAATATGTATATATATAAGAAAGGGGTGGTCATATTTTATCAAGAGAGAGAAAGAAAAAGAAAGAAGAAAAAGAAAAAAGAAGGGAGGGAAGTTTGCCATGGCTAGCAAAATCTAGCCATGGAAAAATTGATGAGAAGAAAAATTATTATTCCCTCCTAGTATTCTAGCTCGGTTGGAGGTCCTCACAAATATGGAGTGGTTGTGGGAGTAAGAAAAGCATTGGTTATGTAAGTTGGAAACTAGCCAAGTGAGAAGACAAGTGGAGGAAGGTAAGATTCCATCTTCTTTTATATGTTATGAATGGTTATGCATGTTGTAGTATGTAAAAAGGGGTGAAATTCATGAGAATATGGATGTTGTGTGTTGGTAGTGTGTATGCATGTTGTGGCCGTATGGTTGTTGCATGATGTGAAAGACAATGAATTAATTGTTCTTAGTATTGGTTGTTGTCGTAATGTATAGAAATAGATGAAAAATTCATGAAAACTTGTTGGTAGTTGTTGTGGCCGAAAATGATGGAAGGTTGACAAGTTATGGTGAATTAATTCTAGTTAATGTGATGTTGGCTTGAATTCTTACATTGCATGGATAATGTTGTTAATGTAAATTGATATTATTGGATATTCTAGTTGTCGCCGTTATGAATTATGAGAGGAAGATGGAAGGTTGTTGTTGAAGTTAGTATACATGAATGATGATGAAATGTATAGTTGTTGTGAATTGGAAGGTTTCGGTAAAGTAATATGTTAATTGAGTTGTTAGAAGATTATGTGAATTGAATTGAAGTGAATTGAATTGAATTGAATTGAATATAGAAGTGTTGCTTGAATAACTGCTAGTATTGTTGTTGGATTGGCCGAGTTGAATTCTCGGGTTTGTTGATGTTGGTTTGGGCCGAGCCATATTCTCGGGACGGTGTATTTTCAGGGGAGATGCTGCCGAAATTTCGGCAGAATATAAGTGAATTTATTTGAAAAGTTGAGACAAGTGAATAACAATGGATTAAATGATTGTGTGAATTCTTTGGTATGTAGATTGACAAGTTGGACGAATAAGCGTAGCTAGTGAGGCGCAGCACAGGTATGTTAAGGCTCGTCCTTTTTCCTTCTATGGCATGAATCATACGTTGCGATTTTATAAATGTTCCCATAACGTCCTTATTTTCAAAAGTTAGAAGTTATGATTCCAAAGCATGATTTTCCTTCCTAAAAGTTTATGAATGTTTTCCAAAATATCCATTTTTCTCCAAAATCTAAGTTTTACGATTCTTGAAAGTTTTTATGACCAAAACAACGACTGTGATTTTATGTTGACAATGATGATGCTAGATATGAGAAAATGACCAGGACGAATATGTCAAGGATATGTTTTTACCATGAACACGACGATATGAAATGTTAAGCTATTTTTGGATAATGACTATTTTAAAGGTTTCAAAGTATATGAAATGATATGCCATGACCCTGTTTTATGTTTTCCCGTGATGTTATCCTTGATTGACGATCTCGCCTTATAATTGTTCCTTGAGTGAGGCAGGGCGATCCTGATTATCCATAATGTGATCGGAGGTTACCGACCTTACGTCACTCCGATAGAGTTGTAGTTTTCACTTGGGCTCTCATGCATGCTTTATTTTTACATATGATTTATTTTATGACACCGTACCGTCCGACGGGCGGCCGGGCAGACACACCACTGCAGTGGGCAGATTATACCCCGGACGCGGGAGGCCTGGACGCGGGCTTATACACCGTTCCTATATGGACGGGCAGTTATACACCGATCCTACGTGGTCGGGCAGTTTACTTACAGATATTTACATGTTTTTTTAAAAGCTAGCATGCATGGCATCCGCCCCAAGGGGCACTCAGATTACAGATTACTCCTTTATTCCATGGTCTGCTCAGAAAGCGTCACACCGTACCTATATGGTCGAAGGCGGTAGTCCACCGCACTATATGGTCGGGCAGTTATACACCGCACCTACACGGTCGGGCGGTTACTTGCGGTATCTATATAGTACTCCAAAAGGTAAAGTTAACTTGCCAATATCTATCATGGTAAACGGACATAGATACGGGTTATATCACTCTCCTATGTTGGGTTTTATGTTTCTATTATGATTTCGTGATATTACTCATGCCTTACATACTCGGTACATTTTTCGTACTGACGCCCCTTTTTGTGGGCGCTGCGTTTCATGCCGCGCAGGTACACTCAGACAAGTAAGAGCTATTGCAGAAGACGTTCCAGCGGAGTTGGTAGACTCCATTTGTACCTGGAGTGCTGCCGAGTCAGATTATATGTGCTGTGCAGTTTGTTCGAAGTTAGAGACTTTGCAGACAGAGTCGTGGGTCTAGTGTGTCAGTTTTGAAAATGGTTCCACCAGCCGATGCATTTTTATTATACATTATGTTACAGAGCCCTTATGTTTACAGATTGTGTTTAATTGGAAACGACAAAAGATTTTGAAAGTTTTACTATGTATTTTATTTTTGTTTGATCTAAGAATCCAAAGAAAGTATGTAAGTAATAAGAGTCAGCGGGTTCGCTCGGCTCCGAATATGGGGTCGGGTGCCCATCACACCCTAGTAAGATCGGGGTGTGACATGGTTTGTGCCTTGGGGTAACTCCATTCTTAAGTTCCGAGCATGTTATGATTCTTATTTGCTTTTTGATGTTGACATTCTTCATATGGCCGAACTATGGTCCTTAAGTCTTATGTATGATTGAATTTCAATGTTGCAAAAAGAATTTTGTTCTTAAAAGATCCTATGTCTATAAATGCCCGTAACTTTCATAGACGGAACCGGATTGCTTTGATATGTCCGCAAATGATCCTATAACGTATAATGACTCTAACTTTCATGGGCGGGCCCGGATTGGTTGATGCATATCCGTGGTCCCCGAGATTTTCTTTTGTATAGTCCTAACGACTTTTTTTTTTAAAGAACTTCACATGATTACCGTTTTAACTCTCGAGCGTCGACTACTTACGTATCCATTGAGTCTGTGATGATGATTTATGTGCATATGGTTTCTCACTACTCTGCTCATGCAAAGCTCAATATGTCTTTCACCGAGTCCCGGGCCGGGTACGTATTCGTGCACACTCCACTGCATTGTTCACCGAGTCCCTCACTAGAGGGCCGGGTACGGTATATATATATGATGATATGATGATGTGATGATGTGGGGATGGCGGCCAGGATGGCATATGATGATTCTATTCACCGAGTCCCTCACTAGAGGGCCGGGTACGGTATATATATATATATATATATATGATGACATGATGCATATAATGACATGATGATATGATGATTACTTCACCGAGTCCCCACGCTGGGCCGGGTATATATATATATATATATATATATATATATATATATATATATATATATATATATATATACGTATATGATGATTTTACTTACCGCGTCCCTCACTAGAGGGCTGGGGCACGTTATATCTATGCATATGTACAAGATGATTTTCTAATTATGTTTCTCGGTTCATAATGAATGTGATATGATATTGACACGCATGATTTATGTTTGAAGGCAAACCTATGATTTTCCTATACTTCTTATCTCGGTATGATTCGTTTCTTGTGTTTCATGCTTTACATGCTCGGTACATATTTCGTACCGACCCCCTTTCTTCGGGGTCTGCGTTTCATGCCACGCGGTGTGTATGCGGATGAGTAGGAGATGTTCCCCTCTGGATTGGCGAGCCCCATTTCTTCCGGAGTCCGAGCCGAGTATCGTGTTGTGGTATCTTGGGTTATGTTAGAGACTTTGCGGACGAGTCGAGTGTATGATATGTCGGTTTGTAAACGGCTATGTAAGCCGATGTGTCATTATGTATTTTGTTACAGATTTCATATGTTTACCGATTTTACCTGATTTGAGAAAGATGAATAGTATGTTATTCTTGAAAAACTTTCTTTATGCATTCCTTTCATGATATAAGGGCCCAGTAAGATTATGTGTATCACGAGAATCAGCGGGTTCGCTCGGCCCTAAGTAAGGGTCGGGTGCCTATCATGGCTTGTCGAAAATTAGGGTGTGACACTAAGTAAGGGTCGGGTGCCCATCACGCCCTGTCACAGGTTAGGGTGTGACAGGCGAGGCGTTATATACGCATTACCAACTGATCAGCTGGTGCACAGTGATGCTTATTATGGCCGAAGGGGCCTGTATGATGATTATAATGCCCGAAGGGACTGCCCAAAGGGGCCTATATGGGATAGGGATCGAGCCAAACGTTCATCGGCACTATGACCTATGCATTGCATATCATACGCCCTCAGAGGCATTTTCAATAAGCAGAGATATACAGATATGTTCGGATAGTCAGACATATAGATGCATTCATACAGATATGTTCAGACAGTCAGACATACAGATTGTCTTCATGACTTCTATGTGTGTGTTACTCTTATGCCTTACATACTCAGTACATTATCCGTACTGACTCCCCTATTGTACGAGGGGCTGCGTTCATGTCCGCGGGTTCGGATAGCCGGGGAGAGACAGATCGCGTCCTTGGTCGCTTCTTCAGCTTGATAGTGGAGCACTCCTCTCTTGTCGGAGTTGCCGTCTAGACCGGGTATGTGTCCTGATGTTATGGGTAGGGCGGAGGCCCTGTCCCATCCACAGCATGTCCAGTATGTCAGTAGAGGCTCATAGACGCTTGTACTCAGTCAGACAGTATGGCCCGCTCAGTACCCGTTTGGTTACATAGTTTTATCGGGTAGCCTTGTCGGCTCGTACCCCGGTTCAGTTTAGTGATGCATATATATATATATATATATATATATATATCTTTCTGAGGACTATGACTCTCTAGTTTATGATATCTATCGATCAGCAAATCATGTTGTGAGTGCCCTTAGGTGGCTAAGAATGAGCAGGAGCAGGTATGTTATGTATGTTTTGTGGCATCTAGGAGGTCAGATTCTGGGTGTCCGTCATAGCCCTCCATTTGGGCTGTGACAAAAGCGGTATCAGAGCAGTTCGTCCTAGGGTTGTCTATGAGCCGTATCCAGCAAAGTCTTGTCTATGGGTGTGTTGTGTGCCACACTTATAGGCAGGAGGCTGTAGGATATTTAGGATGGTCATCTTTCTTTCTGATCATAGATCGTGCAGTAGAGCCAATGATAGGAAAGCTCATTCTTGGTACGATTTTTGTTAAATTGCAGGATTGTATTGGAGAAGAGGACAAGTTCATTTAATGGGAGCGGAAGTAATGCTCCGAAGGTGGACATGAGACTCGTACCATCCGTCGACTCAGGATCGAGGATGTCAAGAGGTATAATAAAGAGCATTAGCTATTCCATTGAGACGGACCCATCAGAGGATGTGGCTCCAGTAGGAGGAGACCCGACTGAGAGATCATATGACAAAAACCCGTTTAAGGGTTCACGAGACTCCTGTGGACGAAGACGCAACTGAGGAAGTACAGAGCTTGGCACATCCTGATTTTCTCTACGTTTTAGCATTATGTTCGGCCAGCTTCTGATGTTAGTATCACAAAGGTACCCAGTTCTCTATCTTGGGATTTAGTTAACCAGGAGTTACCAACAAATCGTGGGGAGTACGAGATAGAGGAAGAAGAGAGTCAGTTAAGGAGCAATGCTTTTAATAAGGACAAAGGGGCTTTATTTCCAGATATATCCGACCTAAGTTCTCCCGTATCTTATTTACAGGCATGTGGCTTTTTCCATCAGAACCAATTGTGTTTTATATGTATATGACCTAATCTCAGGACATCATCAATCATTTGTTACTCTGGCGCTTCAGAAAGTTTGATAGTGGATTGTTCTTACGAATAATTATAATCAAGACATCCTTATTATGGACATGAATTTTGAAGTCAGAATTGAGATTTTAAGTCATATAAGTTTATGTGCTCTCAGAGGGATTTCTCAGGGATGGATGTAGAAGTTGTAGTAGAACTAAGCAGATGAGGTGATATTTCATTCCCTACACTTATTAGCAGTATTAGATTGAAGCACCCTGGGCTTATAGTATATTGGCCTTTAAGAGGAAAGAAACATAAAAAAAAAAGCCAAATAAAGGAATAAGGCACCAATGATAGAAGGTGTAGTAGATACGAGTAGATGAGATTTGCAGATACCTATGGAAAAGGAGTGTGGTATGTAATCAGAGAAAAGGATACTGGATGATTTGTATAAATAGTGTATGTAAATCAAGGCTTCATAGACCGACAAGTAAGGAGCAGGATCAGAGAGTGAGTTAATCAGTGAATTTGCGATCCTTGGCAAGGACTAGATTATAGAGTATAT
This sequence comes from Lycium ferocissimum, assembly GCF_029784015.1. Taxonomy (NCBI): domain Eukaryota; kingdom Viridiplantae; phylum Streptophyta; class Magnoliopsida; order Solanales; family Solanaceae; genus Lycium; species Lycium ferocissimum. Next base: position 9,088 of record NW_026726152.1, read on the forward strand.
AAAATTTTGACTAAGGATTACAAGATGGTTATAAGGTAGCTTGTGGGAGTAATTTTTAAGGTCAGCATCTTGATAGATTGCGAGTTTTGTGATATGTAAAGAACCAAGTCATGGAAAGTCAAAGGGCGAGTCATGCGTTCTGCTAAGGGATATGTTCTAAGGCGGGATAGCGAATAAGATATTAGGTTGGTCATTGTATGAATATTTGTGAGTAGCTTATAAAGTATATAGTATGCTTTCCAAGGTATATGGACTGGAATGATATGGTCTATAGAAGAAATTGGGTGCAGACCTTCAAAGGCACTCAAGTCGTGCAAAGTTGTAAAAGCACCAAGGAATAAGTTTATCTCCTGTCCTAAGATCGGGAAGATGAATCAGAAACCAGTATGCATCTTATATGATTGGAATTCATATTATGAAAGTCAAGTTATCAACCTCCCAGTTTACCTTTATGGTTCATAAGTTTTAGGGATGTCCGAGGGAAACCCCAAGACTTTCTCTAAGTAAAGGATTAGTCTTGCTAAACAAAAGTATTGTCAAGTGCGCAACCAATATTTACTTCGCCTTATACAAATGATCCCTGTGAAGTTGAAGAAAATAAAGAGTATTTGAAGGATCAGTTGAATCAGTTCAGGTTATAAGGAGGTAGGATAGCTCCTTGCATATGTATAAGTGATTGTAAGCAGCTAAATAAGATGATAGCTAAGGATGAGCAAGTACGATTAAGGGTTGACGGTTTATTTTGCTAGCAAAGAATGCTTCCTTAAAGATGGACATGAGCTCCAGTTATTCCCAGATAAAGGTCAGAGGAAAGGCATCCCAAAGACAACTTTCAGGATCAGGTAATTTACCTCGAGTTTTGGGCAACGTCATTTGGACTGACTAAGGCCCCAGTAGTATTATGGGCTTGATGAGTAAGTGTGTTTAGACTCCTCCGAAACCTATTCGTAACAGTGTCCCTAGACGATCTTGGGGTTACTCTTGCTCAAAGTCAGAGCATGTTGTTCGTTACGTGCAGACCTATAATTCTTAGGATCAGGAATTGTCGGCTCAGAAGCTTTTCCAAATCAAACGGTATAGTGCTTCTAAGGTTAGAATTAAGGAGAGTTGAAGCTATACTGAATTTCCCAAGGGCTAGAAAACTTATAGAAGTCGGTGATTTCTTGGACTTAGCAAGTTATTATTGGAATTTTGTGAAGGATTTTTTCCCACGCTTTGTGTCACACCCTAATTCCCGACAGGGTGTGATGGGCACCCGACCCTTACTTAAGGCCGAGCGAACCCGCTGACTCTCCTGATACTCATAACCATACTGGGCCCACTAAACATGACATAAGTACGTAATGAAATTTTTTTTTCGAAAACAAACATGCCTTTCATCTTTGTCAAATAAAACTAGCATCGTATGAAATCTGTAAACATATGAAGTTCGTAGCATAATGCATAATAATACATCGGCTTACATAGCCGCTTACAAACTGACATATCATACACATGACAATTGCCGTTCGCAAAGTCTCTACCAACATCTCGTATACCATACAAAAGCACTCGACTCGGTAGCACTCTGAGGAAATGGAGCTCGCCAATCGGTATTGGAACATCTTCTCGTTAACATCACCTACTCATTCGTGGGTACACGCGTGGCATGAAACGCAGCCCCGAAAAAAAGGGGTCAGTATAGAATATGTACACGAGTATGCAAAGCAGAAAGTACAGAAAACGAAGTCATAACCGAAGTCAGGAGTACAGAAAGTGCATAATAGCCAGAATACCAAAGTACTTGCATCTGAAGTACAAATCATACATGTGGTTCAAAGACAAATACAATAATCGAATGCCAAAATGCTTCGCTTTCCTTTGAAAAACATTTATGTCTCATCATACATATCAAACACATCATGTATCATAACCGAATGCCCACAATACGGCCCGATCCATAAATAATACGATAATGCCGAATAATCATCGATCCATATATAATGTAATACATCAGGAACATGGCCTTATCCATATATGATATAATAGTGCCGAGGGACGTACTAAACCGAATGTGGGATATATGATATAATAATGTCGAGGAACGTGGGCCCGATCCATATATAATATAATAATCATAAACATACCGTGGGATTGGCCTAAACAATGAGGGAAATTTGCCTCATCAAATCATATGGGTATTATCACATATGGTATCACATATCATATCGTATCATTAGATCATCACATATCATATCATATCACATATGGTCCGTAATGGGACCCGGCGGATCCAACATGGTAACATATACCGGGCGCCACATCACATCATATTCGGAATATTGTTTACCTCCGAACACATCATACTCCGTATCACATCATATATCATATCACATCATACTTCGGAAAACACATCATACTTCGGAATCACATAATACTTCGGAATAGTGCGCACGATAACATACCGGCCCGGGACTCGGGGAAAGAGGTAATAACAGAATGCACGAGCAGAATCATAGGAAATCATATGCAATGCCAAACATTCACAAAGACTCAATAGAGTAATCAAAACGGATTGTTATTTATAAGCCAAACAGTAGTCAAATCAGATTTTCTTCCGAATATCACTCGAACATATCAAACCGAACTTCATAAATCATAGTTACGTATCAAAATCATATACATAAAAATCCTTATTTCAAACTCAACCGATACATAAGTAATCATACTTAGGGGTCGAAAGATAGTCATATTAAATTCTTTCAAAAATAGGTCGTTAGAACCAAACATAGAAAAGTCGCGGGACCCACGGACGAGCGTCAACCCAACCCTGGGCCCGCCTATGAAAATTAAAGTCATTACTCGTCATGAAATCATTTGCGAAGATATCAAAGCGATCCGAGCCCTTTCTTGAAAGTTACGGTCGTTCGTAGTTTCAGAATCATTTAGGAACAAAACTCTTTTGAAAACAAAACTTTTATGCAACTTTTGAAATTTAGTCATACAAAAGACATAAGGACCATAATTCGACTACATTAAGAATACGAATATCAAGAAACAAATAAGAATCGTTTACGAGCTTATCAAAGCAATCCGGTTCTGTCTATGAAAGTTACGGGCATTTATAGACATAAGATCCTTTCAGAACAAACCGTTTACACAGCATTTCAAATCCAATCATATCAAAGACATACGGATCATAGCTTGACCATATTAAGGATGCCAACATAACAAAGCAAATAAGCATCATAAGCATGCTCGGACTTTACGAATAGAATTTTCCCCCGAAGCTCATAACATATCACAACTTACTTGCGTCTAGGACATGCCAAAAGAAAAGAAGGATAAGCTTCACATACCTTGTTTGCTTCCTAAGCTAATCCAAACTCAAGTCTCGGCTTCTCAAAATCTACAACAACGTCATTAGACACCAAACATTAGCCATATAAGCATCGAAGAATCCCATTCCAAGCTCGCACTTTATTTACAAAAATTTGGGCAACATTTCCCCTATAAATTCAACACCCCGAGAATTTAACTCGGCCAACATTCTTCAACAACAATGCCAATAACCATATAAACAATATCAATAATTAATTCCAACACATTCTAACATTAATAATTCCTTTCCATATGATTCGACGATATTCCATTCCGTTAATATCGACTTTCTACATTCAAGGCAATCGATGATCACATATTCAAAGACTAATCCAAGACCACTCAAACAAGTTTCAAGAACGCCTCAAACCATCCACACAACATTCAAACAATCCAAACAAATACACCATGGAACCCAAAACCTTCCCAAGTCCAAGGAACCATTAACAACACATTTCTTTCTTCAAAATTCATAAACTACACCAACAACCACACTTTAACAACATTATTATCATAAATACAAGAAATTACATCTAATTCGCATTAGCTTTCAAAACAGCCCAAACATGATTGTAATTTCAATTTGAACCATTAAACTTTCATTTGCATCATAGAATCCACAACACAACATCCCAAACATACTAAATAAAATTAGTTCACTCCTACACCACACTACCTATACACGGCCACAACACAACAATTACATCTTCAACTCGAATCATTCAATACCTTCATTCTCATCACATAATCCATGACAACAACAACCAAAATACTAAGTAAAATCAATTCGCCATAACTTACCAAAAACAGCCCCTACACGGCCAACATCAACATATATAAATTCTCAAATTTTCATCCATTTCTACACACTACAACCATACTCAAACATGCTAAATACAATTAATTCATCATTCCTACACCAAAGCAACATGTACACGGCTACAACTTCCACACCACAATTTCATGAATTTCATTCTTTTCCACATATCACAACATATACAAATCATTCACAACACATGAAATAAGATTGAATCTTACCCTTCTCCACTTCACTTCTTCATTCGGCTAGAGGTGTACATAGCAACAACGAATGATTTATTTGCTCCAACAACTACTCCACGTTGTAGAGGACCTTCCAATTAGTGGGAAAACTAGAAGAAAATATTTTTTTGAAGGCTATTCTTGGACTTCATTTTTTTCCTCCATGGCCGAACAGCCCCTTGGTTGTTCTTCATATTTCTCTAAGTTTCTAGAGAGATAAAAATGATGAATTAATCTTGTTCCTCATCCAATATATGCATACACAATTCATCCATGTGTACCATGGCCCACACATGGGTTGGACCAATTAAATTTGGCCACAAAATGTGTGGGGACCATTTCCAAGCCACATGGCCAACATGGCCAATTTTCATGATTTACCAACTTTCCAATATTTCACTTCTAGCCCTTAATTTTCATGAAATGCTTAACTTTCCATAATTCACTTTTAACCCCAAATTTTTCTTATTCCAAATTTACCCTTAACACTCCATACCAATGAAAAGTTGAATATGCAACTTGTGCATTGAAACAAAAATCAACAAAATCGAAAATTAAAAGTCTTGTCCATAACTTGTCGCAACCAACTTAGAATATTCCAACGTACAAAGTACGGGGTATAACATTTTGTGCCACTGATAAACTGGCCAAGGAAACAGCCAGACTCTAGAGGACTGATAATTGTAAGCCTAAGTTTCCAGAAGATGAGTAACAAGTGAAGTTTCAACATCAAGTGTAACATTCCTAAAGGGACCGGATAGCCATATCACGCATTGAATTAAGGCATGGATTGATACAGCGTGGTGAGATTACAGCTCATGCCTCAGGATAGCTGTAAAGGTATAAGAAGAATCATTCGACCCATGCTCTTAAGTTAGTTATAGTTATGTGTACAGGAAAGAATATGTTGGGATAACATCGATATTAATTATATAAGTACTCTATGAGATTTTAGGGCACCCTTACTAAAGATAGTTGAGTTTATGACAAGGTCAATAAATAGAATTATGGAAAGATTCCGATAATTGTGAAAGTCAATGGAAGCAAAGAAAGTCGCTAATGTTCGAGCCACAAATCTAGTGTAACTCAGTTTATTTTAAGATAAAAAGGAAATGTTGAGGACTTGTGCGTTCGATGATTTGTCAATATCATAATTGATTAGTAAACTTAGATTATGGCATCTATCTGGGGCATAACCTTATTAAGTCAAGGAAAAAAAAAGAGTTCGGTGAATTTGATGTCAGCTCATTATAGGATTACGGAGCCTCGAGGGAGGAGCTATCTTTATACATCCTACGAACTGGAATTATACTAAAGCAGATTATCCAACGTGATCAGATGGACAACTGATGAAAGGAAAAGCTTATTGCCTCGTTATGCTAGGCAGTTGAGAACAGCAAGGACATACATTAATACTACTAAAAAGGGAATAAGGAAAGACATACCAAACTTCATAGTGTAACGAAAGTTAGATATCAAAAGTTCAGTAAGTTATAGTAAGTCATTGAGACTCCAAACCATCAATATAGATGACTATGTTTACCACGAAAGTTTACCGCAGTTATTGAAAATTACCAGTAGGCCTATGGAATTAGCCTATTGTCACGACCCAACCCCGTAGGCCGTGACTAGTGCCCAAGCTGGGCACTCATACGCGCTCACTAACCAGATTCGGCATACAAACGACTCGTACATAAATCAGTATCAGACGTGGCTCCAAACTGACGCATACAAATATATATACTGCACAAAAGACAAGGCTATCATAATATACATAACATATCAAAGCATACATACACGCGGCCGACAAGGGCCACGCCACGACGATGGCCGCCCAAACACAACTTACTCGCATCCGAACAAAGCGTACATAACCCACATCTATGTCTACAGACCTCTAATACAGAACAACAGAATCAGATGACGGGACAGGGCCCCGCCGTACCCTGAATAAACATAATCATATACATCGGAAGAGTATATACCCAAAATATTGGCTCCAGAACAAAGGGAGCACTCCGAACAGCAGAATGGAAATCCTACGCCGGTGGATCACCAAAACGCGTATCTGTACCTGCGGGCATGAAACGCAGCCCCCGAAGAAAGGGGGTCAGTACGGAATATGTACTGAGTATGCAAAGCAGGAAGTACAAAAACGAAGTCATAACCGAAGTAAGGTGTACAGAACGTGAGCATAATAACCCAAATACCAAAGTACTTATATCCGAAATACAGATCATACATAAGCAGTGCAGAAGACGAATATAACCATCAGAATGCCCAAAGTACTTAACTTTATTTTGAAAAATATTTCTGTCCCGCATATACAGAAAGTAGAACATATTGTATAAACTGACGTTAACCGAATGCCGAGGAACGTACGGCCCGATCCATAAATAAAATAATAGTGCCGAGGAACGTACGACCCGATCCATATATCATATAATAATCATACATCACATCACGCCATCATATATCATATCGTATCTGATTATCATATCATCAAACATCATATCACATACGGTCCGCAATGGGACCCGGCGGACAGAACGTGGTCGCCACTCCATCTGGACGCCACAACACATCATACTTCAGAAGGTTTTATATCTCCGAACATCTCCGTCACACATCATAACATATATACACGGTACCCGGCCAAGAGGGGCTCGGCGTACCGGTCACATCATACTTCGTATCACATCATACTTCGAAAACACATCATACTTCAGAATAGTGCGCACGATAACAACCGGCCCGGGATCCGGTGAAAGATGTAACAACAGAACGCACGAGCAGAATCGTAAGTAGCCATATGCATACAAATCTTTATTACAAACTCAACAGAATAACCAAAGCGAACTATTATTTCAACCAAGACAATAGTCAAATCAAATTTCCTCCGAATATTACTCGGGAACATATCAAACCGAACTTCAGTAACCATGGTCACGTATCAAAATCATATGCATAAAATCCTCATTTCAGACTCAACAGATAAGTATATAATCATACTCGGGGGTCGAAAAAATAGTCATATTGAATTCTTTCGAAAGCCATTAGAATTATACAGAAGGAGATCGCGGGACCCACGGACGAGCGTCAACCCAATCCGGGCCCGCCTACGAAAATCATAGTTATCATATATTATCAAATCATTATTACAAACTCAAAAGATAAGTAAACTGATCGTACTTAAAATCGGAATAATAGTCATATCATATCCTTTCAAAAAAAAAATCGTCAGAAGTACATAAGAAAAGTCGCGGGGCCCACGGAAAGGTGTCGACTCAAGTCGGGCCCGCCCATGAAAATCATAGTCCTTATACGTCATAGAATCATATACGAGCATATCAAAGCCATCCGGTTCGTACGTGAAAGTTACGGACGTTCGTAGTTTTCGGAATCGTTTAGGAACGAAACTCTTTTAAGAAAGAAAACCCAACTTTTATGCAACTTTTGAAAATCAATCATACAAAGACATATAAACCATAGCTTGTCCACATAAGGATGCCAACATCAAAAGCAAATACGACCCATAAACGTACTCGGGTTTTTAAGAATAGAATTACCCCCGAAGCTCATAACATATCATAACTTAGCCATATCTAAGACATGCCAAAAGAAGGAAGGTAAGCTTTACATACCTTATCCGCCCTCGAAGCTAGTCCAAACTCAAACTTCGGGCTCTCTAGGATCTACAAATACGTCATAATATGCCAAACATTAGCTAAAGGAATTTAGGAATTCATTTCCAAACTAACACTTAATTCTACGGAAATTTGGGCAGCACTTCCCCTATAAATAGACCAACCCCGAGAATTTAACTCGGCCAAATCAACAACAACAACACCAACAACCAACCTAGCAACATCAATAATCAATTTAAAACGCATTCTAGCATTAAATACCCTTTCTACATAATCCAACAACATTCATTATATTCAATTCAACGGCTTACATTCAAGCCAACATCGACGCTTATACATTCAAATACCAATCCGAACCCATACCAACAATATTCAAGGACATTTCAAACAATTCATACAACATTTCCAACATTCCAACAAAGGCTCCAATTTGCCCGAAAACAGCCCCAAACCCGAGAACCCCAACTATAACACACTTCCGACTTCCGAATCATGCTTTGCATCAATAACCCACACTATAACGATGTCATTCTCATAAATATACAATTTACATCGAATGCACAATAATTCTCCAAATCAGCCCATACAATTACAACATCAATCTTGAGTCATTAAACTCTCATTTCCAACATAGAATTCACAATAACAACATTCAAAATTCCAAATAGAATTAATTCATTTTTGTCATATAATATGACCTATATTCGGCCACACTACACATATACATATTTTGATGATTCTCATTCTTTCCTTCACACTACACAACTAAACATGCTACATAAAATCATTTCATCAACCCAACACAACCCACACACCTAAACGGCCAAACCTCACATACACGGCCTCAACTCCAACATACTATATTTCATGAATTTCATCCATATTAACATACTACAACATGCATACACCATTCATAACACATAAAACAAGATTAAATCTTACCTTTCTTCTTTTGCACAAATAGGCTAGGGTTTGCGATCTACACAACGGATGGTTTGATGACCCAAACAACGCTTCCACGTTACTTAGGGACCTCCAATTAGTGGATTTGCACCAAGGAAATAATTTTGGGATGGCTCAATTTGATCTTCAATTTCTAAGAGGCTTTGCCGAATGGCCTTTTTTTTTTGCTCTCAAAGTTCTTGTTTTATTTTCTAAGTGTTGAGAATAGAAAAGATGACTACTTGGTCATCTTTTATGATCACATATATATTGTCCAAGTGTCCATGGCCCACACATGGGTTGGACCAATTAAAATTGGCCACAACAATGTGTGGGACCATTTGAAGACCACACGGCCACAAGGCCTCAAATTGCATGATTTTCAACTTTCAACAATTCCACTTTTGGTCCCAAATTTTCCTAATTGTCCCATGCAAAAAAATTCATGAACAACTTATGTCTCAAAATCAAATCGAAGGTCAAAAGTCTCGACTTGTATCCCGGAATGGTTTTATCCCTAACTTATCATAGTTAACCCGAATTGTCCCAATGTACGAAACAGGATATAACACCTATTCCCTGTTCATCAGGACTACTTGTACAGCAGGGGACTACGTAAATCCTATGTCAGGAAGGGATAGTATAACGTGTCCATTGCTTATGTCTGTCATTCAGATAAGGGAAGTGCAGATTATAGCTCACTCTAGAGGGATTTAGAGTACTCTAGATAAGTCTTGCTTAAGTTGTGCATACCATGAGATACTTAAGGATACGCCACAAATTTGTGTGACGGATTTCAAAGGTGTTACACCTCAGAAATTTTTGAATTTGTTGCATTGTGAGTAGGCTAATGTGAGCTTAAGGTGATTATGAAATCCTTACAAGATTAAGGAAGTATTAGATATCTTAAAGCGCCTACTATAAGACTTTGAAGTCATATGGATATGTGAAATCTAGTTTGTTGAAGGAAGTGAAATGTAAGTCATGTTTGGAAAGGTTTTTCGCTATAATTGAGCTAATATTTATTGGGTACTGTCTTGAGAGGCTTCTATAGGGCCTATTGCATGGTTAATGAAGTGTTATATAAGTGCCAAGGAGGTCCCACAAGGATTGGAGATCAAATGAATCAACGAGAGAAAATTTTGGATAACTGTGAGTTATACGGCCACTTATACTGTCCGTATAACTTTACACGGTCCGTATAAGGGGGGTTCGTATAACATGATCCTTACAGAAATGGGTATTTTCATGGTGGTGTTATACGGACCATATAAATGGTCCGTATAAGTCAATCGGGCAGCTTTATTTGTTTTGTATAAGTAGATAACCCTTGTTCTTTTATTTCATTTTCCACATTTTCACAAGTCTTGAGAGATCCGAAACCCTTCTCCAAACATTTCCCACTCAAACCCAAGGGAAATTAGGATCAAATAGCAAGATTTAAGGTGTTCATATGTTGGAAGGCTTACTAGGGTTGATAGACTTCAAGAACAACTTGAGTATTGAAGCTAGGGTTTTCACCCAAGGTGATATCTTGCTCCAAAGCCCATTCGTGTGAGATAAAAGGTTAGTTTTCATGCTTATTTCATGTTGTCAAGAATGCTTGGTTGTTGAACAACTTGGGTAGAAGAAGAAAGTAGAAAGTGAGATCTAAATGTGGCTTTTATGATTTTTTTGAGTAGTAAGCTAACGTGAGTTATGATTCTTAGTATAATATGGGTATAATCTTGTTATGGAAGGAAATCATGATGATGAGGAAGTGTTGTATGAAAATGTGCAAAGGGTTGATGTGTAGTTGTTAGTATAAGTTGAATATAACGAAGAATTTTGAAGGCTTAATGGAATGTAATTACTTGATTATGATATTGTGGATGTTATTATGGTTGTTTGAGAGTTGGTTGGTAATATGGTGAAAGTCGATGAAATAGGGGAAATGCTACCCAATTTTCATTAACTCATGAATTATTCTAGTTTGGATTTAAGAGTATCTTTAAGGCTTAACCATGGTATGAATCCTTCTAAATGTAGATTTTTTCGAGCTTCGACGGTGAACGTTAAGTAGTTAAGAAGACAAAGAGGTATGTAAGGCTAACCCTTCTTTCTAAAGGAATGCTTTCCTCATTTTGCATCTATACGAGATATTCACGCTATTCCTATTCCTATAAATGATGTAAGCCCATGACCCTCGAGATTCTCTGGATATTGTTGACAATGTTTCTTGTGAGGATAATGGTAATGATAGTGATGACAAGATAAATTCTAGGGATGCCATCTAAGATAATTGAAACGCCCTATTCCTAGAAATGCTAAAATGTTCATGACTTTCGATATTTTGTGATACCTTCAGTGAAAGTTCTTCGAAGTGATGATGATAATAACGACGATGATAATAGTAATAATGAAAAGGATGATGATGATGTTGACGTGACTTAAGCACACCTATGTTTATATATATATATATATATATATATATATATATATATATATATATATATATATATAAACGCCCTATTCCTAGAAATGCTAGAATGTTCATGACTTTCGATATTTTGAGATACTTTCAGTGAAAGTTCTTCAAAGTGATGATGAAAATAACGACAATGATAATAACGACGATGATAATAGTAAAGTTCTTCAAAGGATGATGATGATGTTGACGTGACTTAAGCACACCTATGTATGTATATATATATTATGTATGGCTATTATATAAACACTGAGTTTATATGGCCGGGTATGATATCTATCGCGCACACACCACTGCAAATGGGTACGGTTGACATTGAGCCTTGATAGGGCCAGGTATGTATAACACCGAACCTTATTATGGTCGAGTACGCAAGACACCGAACCTCTATGGTCGGGTATGATAGTACTATATGTATAAATGTATGAAATGGAAGCTTCCCATTAGAAGGAGGGTAAGTAAATGTGATAAACGTCGCTAGAGGTATAAACGGCTCTTTCATCCCATGACTTCTCTATCTTATGTTATTTCTCATGTTTCCATTATGTTATTGATTATGCCTTACATAGTCCGTACATCGTTCGTACTGACGTCCATTTGCCTGGGGCGTTGTGTCTTATGCCACACAGCCCCATATTGTTTTGCAGGAAAGTCATCCAGGTGTTTAACTATAGGATGTTCCAGGCTATCAGCTGGATTGGTAAACTCCATTCGGTTCGGAATGATGCCGCGACGGAGTATTTCCTTATGAGTTGAGTCATATACATTATGGGTATATTGGGGTCCTGTCCCAACTTAGGTTTTGATATCATACCTTACGTTAGAGACTTTTGCAGACAGAGTCATGTATACTGTACGTCAGCCTTGTAAGAAGCTATGTAAGATGATGTATCATTATGCATTCCTTTACAGATTTCATATGATTCAGAAAATACGAACATTTTGAAAAACATTTATGAATTATTAGGAAAGGAATTATGCCTTGGAGTCATAAACATCTAACTTTTGAAAACAAGGAAGATATGGAAACATTTATGAAGTCATAATATCGGAATCATGCCTTTGAAAGAAAGGGACGAGCCTTAACTTACCTCGACGACTCTCACTATTGGCTACGTTTATCCTTCCCGAGCTCATAAATCTACATTCGAGAGAATTCACAGTAATGTTAGTCTCTTTATCGCACACTTGTTCCAAGTTTTGAAATCAAACTATTTTATATTCTGCCGAAAATCGGGCAGCATCTCCCCTGTTTATATGCCTAGCCCGAATTCTCAATTCAACAACCAACCAACAATAACAACAACAACAACAACAATACCAACATCAATAAAATCATTTCCAACACCAAAGTATTCCATAAAACAGCCCACACGCTGTTTTCCAACTTCCATAACTAACCAACTTACTATACAATTATTTAACCATTCTATCTTTGCGAATAAACCGGTATTAACGTAATTAGAAGGAGACTCATACCTTATTCTCGTTGACAGAGCAATATCTCCAATACCCACTTTGAATCCACGCTAGAATCCACCACACAACAATACTAGAATCACGACCACGCGCTATCCGAACCTAAACTAATACTCCGTCGCTTAAAAATCACTCAATTTTATGATAATCTCGCCTCCCTCATCTGTTTTCTGGGTTTTTCTGGAAAATCTGAGCAGAATCTGGTGAAAACAGGGGTTTTTAACCTTTATATAGGGATCAAATTCGGGGGGTCACTGTAGCATTTTACTATAGCAGTACTGTAGCAAGTCGGTACTGTATCAGTGTTGTAGCACGCGTTTCTGCTTTGTCAGCTGAACTTGTAACGTCCATAATTCTGTACTCCGATGACGTATTGACGAGTGGTTTATTGCGTTGGAAACTAGACTCGACGAACTTCATTTTAGGCTTTTGAAACACCTAAAAACTCCTAATAGACTAGGAGATATACCCCTCCAAATTTGACTAAAAATCTACCCAAAATTCTACCAACTTTTTTTTCCAAATTTTTCGACGAATTTATTTTCTTCGATTTGCTTGGTCCCGGAACCTTTAGGCATTTGATTGACGCTTGTTAAGAGTATTCATTAACCTTATAAGGGTTCCATGATCTCTCCGAGCTTACTTTAGTTTACTTACAACGCAAACGACGCGAAATGTTTTCGAGGTGTAACATTCCTTCCCCCTTAGGAACATTCGTCCTCGAATGTTAAGTTCTTAGGGATTTCTAAGAAAATTTTGCCAGAGTTTCCCCTGTAATTGTACCTCTATCATCCTGTCACAACAACCCAAAACATATAATCGCCTTACTGGGCTACAACATCAATATCCATACTGGCCACACACGACCAAGAAATCACTTTAGAGAAGCATTACATACCTGAGGGTGCTGATGGCCCTGTCTGCACGTCTTCTGGGGGTGGGAATAAATGCGGGTATCTAGATTTCATTCCTTCCTCAGCTTCCCAAGTCATTTCTTCTCTGTTATTATTCCTCCATGGGACTTTGACTGAAGCTACGTACTTGGTTCTCATTCTTCAAACTTGTCTGTCTAGAATAGCAATAGGTACTTTTTACATAGGCAATGGTTCTGTGACCTGGACGTCCTCTACAGGCATACTTCTAGGAGGATCCCTAATGCGTCTACGAAACATCAACACATGATACGCCGGGTGAATTGTCTTCAATCCTGAAGGTAGATCTAACTCATAAACTATTTGTTCTTCCTTGCGCATAGCTTGTAAGGCCTAAACAATCGGGGGACTGAGCCTACCTTCCTTACCAAATCTCATCACACCTTCCATTGGCGACCCTACCAGAATACCCAATTGTTAACTTTGAATTTTCAAATTCCAAACAATCTGATAATCCCCCATTCTTGTAAAACATTCATCCGAGCCATATGGACATTGGAGTGATGACTGGTACCATACGTAATTTCAATCCATATCAACTGGTTACCCATATTTTCTTCATGGTTCTAACATACATGCTCATGACCTATCTTGAACGTCAGAAAGGTGTGTTCTACTCACCCATTTATCTCAAGGCGGAAAGGTCCTCAAAGCGGGAAGAAATACTGGAGTAGTCTTTATTCTTTAGGTTCCTCTGTGCATACATCCTGTGCCGAAATTGTTTCATATCACCATCATACACATTTATGTCATCACTTTATCGCGTTCCTTTGAATACTTCATTTTCATTTCAGTCCCTCTCATACGGTAACTCTACTTTCTTTTATCGACAAGATGTTACTAGGTTCTAGATTGAATACTTTTGCCCTTAAGGCTTCCTTGTACCGTTGTTTTCTTATTATTTTGTGATGCTGAGACTTCGTATCCACACAACTAGCCTGCGGTGGTTCCTTCACTCAACTTTCCCCTTAGTCCAATCTACTTCGAATACCGTCACGCTCAATCCTCCTTTGCTTCTTTATTTCTGGACTTCTCATTACACTCTTATCTTGAGTTTACACGCAATTTCTCCCTTGGTGTGCTCCTTTTCAATCTCTACTTAGTCATGCACATAACTGACTTGTCATGCTTATTGTCAACTGTCCTTTCATTTAATCAGCCTATTAGTGTAATGCCCCCTTTGAAGTGGTTTCTAGTTCTTTTCACCATATTCCCATCTCTTGACAAGGCCTACTTCTGATCCCATACTCGCTCATATCTACCTTCCCCCTTAGGGAGTCGGTCCATCATCCTATATTTATCATCCCATTAGTTCCCCTCTTTTTTTTTTTTTTTTTTTTTTTTTTTTTTTTGCAAATGCATACTTTCAGCGAGTCCATAACTAGTCTTACTTGTGACTATTCGCCGACGGAATTTATCTGGGTGGTTGCACACATTTGTGATGAGTCACATATTCTCGTAGACGTACAATTCCTGGATAGGCCTAAATTCCCATCAAATGGATCTTCATGGTTTCTTTACTATATATGTATATATTTTTCTCCAAGATCACCTTTCTTTGTCATTCGCTTTGCTACATAAACACTCGGTCTACAGACAAGTTTTCTAGAATTTACAATTTTATCCCTTCCATTCCTTTATTTCAACAAGAAGTTACAACTCCCATCTAATCGGACTGACACCTTGTTTTTCCTTTTATCGTACCCCTCATCCTTTTATCAAATGACTCCATTCACAGGACAATAACTCTAAACATATTTCAGAATACCATTGGCCTCTTTTTCTTTTCTTCTCTTTTCCCTCAGAACACCATCTTTTGATAAGCTGCAACTTAAGGTTCAACATCAATCCCTCTACACTCTTTTACGATCCGCTCACCTTTGCCATAGGAGTATTATACTCGCTATCCCAACGTACTAATAACGGGGTAACACATAGTCCTTTTAAAATTCTTTATAGGATGTCGTGTAAACTCGCTCCTTACACATAAGATACCTTGCTTAACAAATGGTCCCATAATTCTCATCATAACTTAGTGGGTGTTACACCTCGGAAAAATTTCCCGTTAACGTACAGTGAATAGGCCAATGAAGGGCATGATGTATACGATGTTTTGACAAGTAAGAAATAGCATTTGATGACCCTAAACAAGACTTCAAAGACATTTAAGGTAAGGGAAGAAAGTTGTTAAGTAAAACAAGTCATATGTAGTGTGTCGGACAAGATTTACGAGCATCGAATTAATGAGAGTTTCATGATGCTTTGGGGAAGAGTGATAACATCCCTTAGATTGCTATTGAGGTGTTAAACAAGTGTTAAAAAGGTTCCATAAGGATCGGAGAACAAACGAGTCGACGAGAATGATTTCGGAACCACTGGGCATTATACGGCCCAACATACTGGCCGTATAAATTATACTGGCCGTATAATCAGCCCAGAATGGAATACCTCTCTAGACCAAATCTACGGCTAGACATACGGTCAGTATAAATTATACGAAATGTATGTTGGTCCGTAGATTTCGGTCGGGACAGGTTTTAAATCGATATAAGGACCTTTTTCTCATTTCATTTCATTTCATTTCTCTCCTACACAAGTCAAGAAACCTCTAGAATATTCTCCACTCTTCACCCACAAGAACACAAAGGAAATTGATGATCAACTTCATCAAACCAACAAAAATCAAGAGTGTGAAACACATTAAAGTCATACAAGCCAAGAAATTCCAAGAGAAGTGAACTAGGGTTTTGGTGCAAGAAGAGTATTTCCACTCAAGGCTTATTCTACCATTATCTAAGGTAAGTTTTATGATCTTTTAATGTTGTTTGAAGTATTGAAAAGTTGAAACACTTGGATTATAGAAGGAAATAGGAAATGGGTCATAAATATGGCAATAGTGTCATTTTTTAATAGAAGCTTGGATTGAATTGTGGATATTGATATGTTGTGATTATGAATATGTTATGAATGACATTTAGAACATGGAATGAGTATTATATGTGAAAGAACGCGATAGTGAACTATGACCATGATTATGGAGAATTTGAAGTGAAATTATGAAATGCGGATAATGCAAATGAATGGTGATTGTTGTTTATGATATTGTGATTGTTGTTATGAATGTTTGGGAGTTGATATGGAATATGGAGGAAGTCGTATAAATAAAGGAAATGCTGCCCAATTTTCTCTAGCTTTAGTAAGCACGTTCTTATAATCGCTTAGCTAATGTTAATGCGAATTCTCTTGAAGGTAAAGACGCGAGCATTAAAGGAGAACGAGCAAGCAATAGAATAGTTAAATGACAAAGGTATGTGAGGCTAGTCCTTTCTTTCTAAGGCATGAATCTTATGGCATGATTTTCCTCCTTCTTCAAGAATTTCCTACATTCCGGAAAACTAAGAGTCTATGTTCATGAATAGCCATATGAGATAAGAGATGCATTACGAATACGATAATGATAATGATGAGCTTAAGTCTAAAGATTCTAGAGTTCATGATATGATGTTCCTACAAAGCTAATGGTGTTAACTATGATCCATTGATGTTTTTCTTATGTGCACTCAGCTTAAAACGTTAGTCCCTCCAAGGTGAGATATAACGATTATGATTACTCTATAACGTAATCGGGGATTTACGACCTTATGTCACCCCGACATAGCTATAGTTGCCTTCAAGTTCTAATGTAAGTTTTTGTGATAAATGTATAATGATGCCAAATTATGATAAAGTCATGATATGCCTATGAGATGAATGTAATGATAAGTCTATGATATGTACGATGATATAATTCCACCGCGCCTAAATGGCCGGACATGTCACCGCGAAGGCAGGCTTCTTGTGATTCCACCGTGCCCAAATAGCCGGACATGTCACCGTTAAGGCGGGCTGCTGTGATTCCACCGTGCCTAGAAGGCCGGACACGATCACCACTAGTGGGCGGCATATGATGGTTACCCAGACGCGGGTTAACGATGATGATGTATGTATGATATGATGATGTATACGCTATGGTAACTCATATGATATGCTTATGTATGATATATTTATAAAATGTATCCACTTAAAGAGTACGCAGGTTATGTCTTCATCTTATGCCTTATGATTTCCTTATTATGTTCATTTCATTCATGCCTTACATACTCAGTACAATATTTGTACTGACGTCTGTTTTCTTTGGACGTTGTGTCCATGCCCACAGGTAGACAGGGAGGCGATCCAGACTCGTAGGAGCTATTAGCTGATTTGAGAGCACTCCATTTTCCGGGAGGTGTCATTGATTGATTCTTTTGGTATATTTATATATGTTTTGGGCATGACGGGGTCCTGTCCCGTCCCTATGTCTAACACTCCAGTAGAGGCTCGTAGATGCGTAGTTGTGGGTAGTATGGCCTCACAAGTTTCTCATGTGTGTGTGTGTATATATATATATATATATATATATATATATATATATATATATATATATATTATTTTGATAGCCGAAGGGCTCATGTATATAAAGTGAATATCTTTCAAATGCAAATAGTTTTCTATGATTATGAGCATAAGAAATATGAATGAAAGCAGATGAGTAATAGAATGAGTGGTGCTCGGTGGTTAGCCCCGGGTGCCCGTCATGGCCCTAGTCGGGTCATGACAAAAGTGGTATCAGAGCAGTTCAGTCCTAGGAAGTGTCTACGAGCCGTGTCTAGTAGAGTCTTGTTTATGGTGTGTTGCGCGCCACGCTAATAAACAGGAGGCTACAGGGCATTTAGGAAAAATGACCATCTTTCATCTTAAGAGATCGTGTGATAGAGCTGTGTTATAAGACTTTTCCCTCCCTAATAGTGTGCTATGATTTCAGAAATGCCGCCAAAGGGAAAAGCTAAAGCCGCCCAGAAGGGCAAGACTACGATGAAAAGACGGGCAGAAAGAGAGCCGCCAATGAATGTAGATGAGGGTGAATCGCATAATGAGGCTCCAACTAATGCTTCTTCCACCCCGCCTATTACAGAAGATCAAGAATGGGCTTCAGCTCCAGTTTCTATGCCTCCAGTTCCTCCACCGGCTACTTCGGGTCAACAAATGACCGAAGCTATTCATCTACTGACGCAGTGAGTTGCCGCCCAGGCACAGCGGCAGAACGCGGGCCCAAGTGATCGGTCAGCTAGTACTAGATCCCGTGATTTCATGAGTTTAAATCCTCCGGAGTTTTTGGGGTCAAAGCCGGATGAAGATCCGCAAGGCTTTATTGATGAAATGTTGAGGACATTTGTTATATCCCGTATTTTAAAACATTGGGATATTTTAAAGCTAATCGCGACAAGTCAAGGACAAGACTATTTTAGGATCCAAGGTAGAGACTTTTAACCTCCGATTTTGTTTTAATGCACAAAGTGCTTATAAATTTTATTTGGAGCTGTAGTTGTTTATGGGCTGTTGTAGAAGCTAATATGATGTTAATATAGTTTCTTGCATTTATATAAATGATGTTGCTAAACGTGTGGTTGTTGGTATGATTTGTGAAATTGGAAAAAAGAATGTATTGTTGTTATTCTTGTTGAACTTGGAAGCTTATATGTTGTAGTGTATGTTGGTTGGGCTATTTTGGAGAGTTGTACGGCTGTAGGAATGTCCTCAAGTCATGTTTGAATAGCCTCGGGTTGATACTTGAATGCATGATTAGAAATGTTGGCATGGTTGTAAGTAGTTGGTTTGGATATAAGCGAAACGTCATCTAATTATCTAGAAAGTTATTATTAACGTTAGGATACGTTTTGAATCTCTTCGTAGTTTAATCGTAGTTCTTGAGGTCTTAATATAGGTTGAAACACTATTGGGCAGCGTATACGTGTTGTGTTGCGAGTAAATGCGAAAGGTATGTAAAGCCTATCCCTTCTTTCTTTTGGCATGTCCTAGATGTAAGTAAGATACGATATGAACTTTGGGGTAATTCTATTCACAAGTTCCGAGCATGATTTATGATTCTTATTCACTTCTTGATGTTAGAACTCTCAGGATAGTAGAGCTATTGCCCTCGAGTCTTGTTATACCCCGTACTTTGTACGTTGGAATATTCTAAGTTGATTGCGACAAGTTAAGGACAAGGTTGTAATTTCTTCCGATTTTGTTAAAAGTGCATAAGTTGCATATTCATCTTTTCATTGGCATGGAGTGTTAAGGGTAAAATTGGAATAAGGAAAATTTGGAGTCAAAAGTGAATTATGGAAAGTTGAGCATTTTATGAGAATTTGGGGCTAGAAGTGAAATTTTGGAAACTAAGTATTTCATGAAAATGGCCATATGTGGCCATGTGTGTGGTGTGGGCCATAGGCCACATGGATGATTAATATAAGTGTATGAAAGGTGATTCATTAAATGATAATTCATCATCTCTACACTTAGAAGGTTCAAGAAAATTGGAGAAAAACATGAGGGCACAACCGGCCACACACACACACACACACATATATATATATGGATATGTGATGAAAAAGCAAGACAATTCATCATTTACAAGCCTAGAACTTTGGAGAAAAAGATGGAGAAAAAAAAAGAGGAGGGGTTCGGCCAAGGGGCTGGCCGAATGGCTCCTTGGAAATTGATCAACAAAAAATTATTTCTTCGAGTTTTCCTACCAAATGGAAGGTCCTAAACAACATGAAGTGGTTGTTGGAGCAAACAAATCCCTTGTTCATGCAATTCCCAACCCTAGCCAAGTGAAGAACAAAGTGGAAAGGGTGAGTTTTAATCCTCTTTTTAATATGTTATGAATGGTTTGTGTATGTTGTGGAGTGTGGAAATGAGTGGAGTTCATGAAAATATGGAAATTTAAGTGTAGCCGTGGGTGTATGTGTGTGGCCGTGTGATATGTGTTGTGTAGAAGGAGTGGTTAATTAATTGAGTTTAGCATGTTTGTGTGTTGTTATAATGTGTAGAAATTGAATGAAACTCATGAGATTATATGTGTTGGTGTTGGGCCGTGATTAGGGAAATTTTTGGTAGGCAAGAAATGAATTAATGTTATCTAATATTTTGGTTGTCGTCGTTATGAATTCGATGATGAAAAATGAAGGTTAATAATCCAAGTTGAAGTTGGAAACCGTGTGGGCTGATTTGAAGCTTAATGTGATCTTATTATAGTTTCTTGAATTTGTGAGGATAGTGTTGTTAATGTGCGGATTGTTGACATAATTTATGAATGTGGAAGGAAGAAAGGTGTGGTAACGTTCTTGTTGAATTGGAATGGTTTCGGGTGAGAAGCATGTATTGGATTGGCTTGTTTGATTATTGTGCGGATTGTTTGGAATGATCTTGAATCTTGTTTAAATGGTTTAGATTAGTACTTGAACGTATGAACATTGATGTTGGTTTGATTATATGCGGTTGATTTGAATGAAAATGGAATATCGTCGAATTACATGGAAAAGAATTACTAATATTAGAATGCGTTTTGAATTGGTTATTGGTGTTGTTTATATGGTGGTTGGTATTGTTGTTGAAGAATTGGCCGAGTTGAATTCTCGGGGTGTTGAATTTATAGGGGAGGTGCTGCCCAAATTTCTGTAAATAAAGTGCGAGCTTAAAAATGGGATTCCGAGGTGCCTATGACTAATGTTTGGTGTCTAATAACGTGTTGTAGATTTTGAGAAGCCGAGACTTGAGTTTGGATTAGCTTAGGAAGCAATCAAGGTATGTAAAGCTTACCTTTCCTTCTTTTGGCATGTCTTAGATATGGCTAAGTTATGATATGTTATGAGCTTCGGGGGTAATTCTGTTCTTAAAGTCCGAGCATGTTTACGATGCTTATTTGCTTTTTGATGATGGCATCCTTATATGGTTTATATGTCTTTGTATGATTGGTTTTCAAATGTTGTATAAAAAGTTTGTTTTCAAAAGAGTTTTGTAACTACGAATGTCCGTAACTTTAACAAACAGAACCGGATGGCTTTGATATGTTAACAAATGATTCTATAACGTATAAGGACTATGATTTTCATAGGCGGTCCCGGATTGGGTTGACGCTCGTCCGTGGGTCCCGCGACTTTCTTCTGTATAGTTCTGATGGCGTTTGAAAGAATTCAGTATGACTGTCTTTCCGACCCCGAGTATGATTACTTATTTATCGGTTGAGTCTAAAATAAGGATTTTTATGTATGTGATTTTGATACGTGACTTTGGTTTCCGAAGTTCGGTTTGATATGTTCCGAGTGATGTTCGAAAGAAAAGCTGATTTGACTACTGTTTTGGTTTACAAATGATGGTTCGTTTTGATTAACCTATTAAGTCTTTGGAAATGTTTTAAACTGTATTTGGTTACTCATGATTCTGCTCGTGCATTGTGTTGTTACATTTTTCGCCAAGTCCCGGGCCGGTTATGTTATCGTGCGCACTATGCTGTATTCTGAAATATGATGTGTATTCTGAAGCATGATGTGTATTTCGAAACATGATGTGATACGAGGTCTGATATGATATGATGGTCTGATTTACCGATGCGTATTCTGGAGTATGATGTGTCCGGTTCGCCGAGCCCCTTTTCGGTCGGGAACCGTGTGTATATTATGGTGCTATGATGTGTCCGGTACGCCGAGCCCCTTTCGGCCGGGTCCTGTGTATATATGTTACGTTATATGTTATATGTATGGATTCTGGAATATGATCTGTTAGTATCAGGGCCGGTGGTGGGGCAAACCCAATGGTGGGGCAAACCCAATGGTGGGGAAAACCCAATGATGAGGCAAAATTCCACATTGGTTTAGGCCAATCCCACATTGGTTTAGGCCAATCCCACACTGGTTTAGGCCAATCCCACATTGGTTTAGGCCAATCCCACATCGGTTAATGGCATCTCATATGACCGGTCATGATGTTATGATGCGCTACGGTATGTTTATGATTATGGTATTATTTATGGATCGGGCCGTACGTTCCTCGGCATTCGGTTAATTGTCAGCTCATATGATATGTTTGATTTTCCGTATATATATGAGACAGAAAGGTTTTTCAAAAGAAAGCGAGGCATTTTGGCATTCTGATTATCCTATTTGTCTTCTGAACCCCTTATGTATGATTTGTACGTTAGATATGAGTACTTTGGTATTCGAATTATTATGCTCACGTTCTGTACACCTTACTTGGGTTATGACTTCGTTTTCTGTACTTCCTGCTTTGCATACTCAGTACATATTCCGTAATGACCCCCTTTCTTCGGGGGCTGCGTTTCATGCCGCGCAGGTATCCACAGATGAGTAAGTGAGGTTAGCGGAAGATATTCCAGCTGGATTGGCGAGCTCCATTTCCTCCGGAGTGCTGCCGAATCAGAGTGCTTTTGTATGGTATCACAAGTTATGGTAGAGACTTTGCAGATAGTGTCGTGTGTGTGAGATGTCAGTTTTGTAAGCGGCTATGTAAGCCGATGTATCAGATTTGTTATGTATCAGATTTGTTATGTGTGTGTGAGATGTCAGTACTGTTACAGATTTGTTATGTTTACAGATTTCATACGAGGCTAGTTTTGTTTGGTTTGACAAAGATGAAAGGCATGTTTGTTTTCTGAAAAAAAAATTCATTATGTACTTATGTCATATTTTGCGGGACCAGCTTGGTTGTGAGTATTATGTGAGTCAGCGGGTTTGCTCGGCCTTAAGTAAGGGCCGGGTGCCCATCACACCCTGTCGGAAATTAGGGTGTGACAAGTCTTTTATATGATTGAATAGTAAATGATGCATAAAAGTTCCTATTCCTAAAGGATTCTATAATGAATAATGTCCTTAACTTTCGTAAGCTATCTCGTATTGATTTGATACATGTCTATGATCCCTGAGACTTTCCTTTATATAGTTCGTAATGACATTTAGAGAGAACTTAATATGGTTATCATCCTGACACTCGAGAATTAATTAGTCTACTTATCTATTGAGTCTCAAAAGATGATTTGGGTGCATATGGTTACTTACTACTCTGCTCATGCATATTGTTACATCTTTCACTGAGTGTCGGGCCAGGACATGTTTTCGTGCACCGCTTCACTGCATTATTCACCGAGTCCCTCACTAGAGGGCCGGGACATGTGTATATGTATATGATGATATGATGACATGATAATATGATGATATGGGGATGGCGGCCAGGATGGCATATGATGATTTTATTCACCGAGTCCCTCACTAGAGGGCCGGGACACGTTATATGTACAGGTATATGATGATTTCATTTACCGAGTGCCTCACTAGAGGGCCGGGACACGTTATATATGCATATGTATAGGATGATTATCTAATTATACCACTAAGTCCCATAACGGGTTGGGTATGATATTGACACGTATGATTTATGTTCAAAGGTAAGCCTTGTGGTTTTCTGGTTATTGTACTAGTTTTCTACACTCCTTATTTCAGTATGATCCTGTTCACTATATTTCATGCTTTATATACTCAGTACATATTTCGTACTGACCCCCTTTCTTCGGGGGGCTGCGTTTCATGCCCGCAGGTACAGACGCTCGTTTTGGTGATCCATGACTTAGGATATTTATTCAGCTATCTTGGAGTGCTCTCTTGTTTCGGAGCCTAGATTTTTGGTACAGATCCTTTTGTTGTATATATATGCTTATCCAGGGGTACGGCGGGGCCCTGTCCCGTCATATGTTACTGTTGTCACTCTTAGAGGTCTGTAGACATATGTGTGGGTTGTATATAGTTCGTTTCTATTCTATCCGTATGACTTATGTTTTGGGACGTTCCCATTCGTAGTGCCTTGTCGGCTTGCGTATGTATATATGTTTTGGGATGCTGTATGTAGTGGCAGCCTTGTCGGCTTGCGTATATATAGTTGGGGCGTTCCCACATGTTATGATAGCCTTGCCGGCTTATGTACGATGTTATCTGTTGGAAGTTGTAACTCCTCGGGAGACGCCGTTCGTGATATGTATATATATATGCGACAGTTTTGAGACGACGTCTTGCCTTTTTATATATAAGTTCTTTGTTATGATGGTTGTGGGTGATTATAGGTAACAGGTGTATACGAGTGTCCAGCTCGGGCACTAGTCACGGCCTACGGGGTTGGGTCGTGACAAAAGTGGTATCGAAGCAGTTCATCCTCGGAGTGTCTACAGACCGTGTCTAGTAGAGTCTTGTTTATCGGTGTGTTGTGCACCACATCTATAAACAGGAAGCTACAGGACATTTAGGAAGTTATATTTCCTTCTGTCTTAGATCGTGCGATAGAGCCAGAGTCTAGGAAATATCGCTTTTGACCTCTTTTCGTAGGTAGGTGTCGACCGGCGCAGATGAAGAGATCGGAAACCAGAGATAGGGGGGTGCTAAGAAGGCCCCTAGAGTAGATTCAGATATATGCTCCGGACCGAGCAGAGGAGCCTCGCTATTCCATGGAGACCGACCCCTGAAAGGGACCCGGCGACGATTCCTCCGGAAAGTTTTTGACATCCGGGAGGAGGACCCCCAAGGGAGATTATGACACGAGATCCGTCGAGTATTCGTCCGGGACACCGCAGGAGGAGATTCCCCGAGGCCGTATATATATATATATATATATATATAGGCCAGCTACCCCGGTAAGTGTTACGGATTACTCCAGCCCCCTATCCTGGCCGTCGGTGAACCAGGAGTTGTCCGGTTATCTACGTTCCTTGAACTCAGATGAGCGAGATGATGAAGGCCAGACAAGCGAATTCTGGGTAGACGATGACGAGGAGCATACTTCACCTTATAGATCACCTGATCAGAGTAGAGACCGATCGACTACAGGTATATGAGACTTTATCGAAATTTCCCATGTATGTGCATTTGCAAAAAAAATTATTATTACCTAATAGCGACGAACGGAAATCAAAGGGATCGTCAACTAAGTATTTATAAGTAACGGCGACCAAGGTGTTCTCGTCACCATAGGGAATTTTGAAATCTAGGATGGAAAGTAGTCATACATACAGGTGAAAGTTGGACATACGAGGTAAGTTCATCATTTTCATACCGTTATTGATATTGGGAGCCCTGTGTGGCTGTGATATGATATGATGTAAATATATATATGTTGGCCCTGTGAGGTATTGTTGGTATTTCCTGCGTGCAGGTTTTGAGATAGTAAGAAATGCAGAGGAAACTCTGCCAAAATTTTCCTAGAAATAAAATGGGAAAACAATGAGGATTGTTACGAAAATAAGTAAAGCCTAGTGAGAAAGTGGCCAAAGATATGACGTGATCTATATGACAAGAATATAGAGGCAAGTGTGAAACGGAAAAGCGAGCTATAGAACGAATAAGAAAGACCTATCAAGCTCCGTGGGGAAAGTTTAGAATAAAGACTACATGATAACGGGAATGATAGCGGGCACCAGAGAAGGAGGAGTGAGTTGAAAGAAGGAAATAAGAAGAAAGCGAGATAACAGTGTAAGTAATAGGTCATGACGTTTATAGCCGAGAACACGAGTAATATAAGCGACGGAAGGGTGAAAGACCAAACTATAGAAAGGATGAGAAACGAGGTAGAATGAGTGTTAGAAAATGACTGGTACGATATGAATAAACTTGAATGAATAGAATATGTTTTAAAAATGAGAAAAGGATTATGCGGAAGTGATGTGTTTCGAAGGATATAGAGGTAGCATAAGATTCCTCGTGTACAGAATAAAAGATAGACGTAGGTGGGAGAAATGATAAGGAAATTCTAAAGGAAGCACCCAAGATAGGCGTAATTAATTAAGTACGAGTATGGAATGAAAGGGGAATATATAGTTATGAATCTAAAGGTGTGGTACGATGACAAGGTGATAAGATAAGGCCATCATTAAAGTAAATTTGAGATGACTTGAGTAAGTTAGAAGTCGATCGAGCACACCACAAAGGTGAAAGGCTATAAGGTATAAAGGAGTACTACGCGTACACGACTTCACCTCGAAAATAGTGGAATCCTTAAAGGACAAAGACGGTAGGCTTGAGGAGCAAATGATGTATTGTAGATCTATTAAAGGAAACAGATGATATAGGTTAGGATAAAGATAATGTTAGAAGAGGACTTTTGACACTTACCATCAGGATATAGGTGCTACATAATTGAGATTAGTTAATTATTGATTGAGTAAGTGGAATGTGGCCTTGGATGAGTTGCTACGCTGGTCGTATTACTCAAGTATAGATTATCAGATGAGAGTTTGTACTGTATATAGAGAGGTTCTCATCGCTTCGTGATTTTGTTAAGGTTTCGTAGGTGGATAATCAAAGTTATAAATTATAAGGGAAAAGAAATGGATATGGTACAATACCAAGTGGAGGGAAATAGAGCAGAATATAAATGGAAAATGGTATAAGTACACCCTTAAGGGGGGAAGCGGGTAAGAGAAATGCAAGTATAAGATGGAAACAATTGACGCTGAAATATATTTGATATAGATGCTTAAATTCCAATTGAGATCTCTTCTTCGAAACAAGTTAGTAAGATGCGAAAGCCAGCGATAAATGGATAGAAGCCAGAATGGTATTTGAGACAGTGTTGAAAATCATTTGTAAAGGCCTTGAATGATATGCCATTAAAAAGTGGGTGCTTATAAGAAGAAGGAGTACGACAAAAGAATGGTAACGAGTAACTTAAGAGATATTATAAAGGATAGCAACGCTATACAGGATTCGAGGCTAAGATGCTGGCAATAGAGTTATTCGCTAATGATATGGCGACTTATAAGTAACAAAGGAGAAGGAATAGAAAATCTCCTATAGTAAGAAGCGAGAAGATCAAGGGTGAATAAAGAAAGGGAAAGGAGTATGACCAGATAGGCTACGAACGAGTTTTAGTACGGATGAGTTATGTAAAGCATAATGAACCGGGAGAAGGAAAGACTATGACTGAGATTGGGTATATTTTATATAAGCTATACAAGAATAGTTATGCAAACTACGAATATTTGTATGCTAAGAATGAGACCAAGTGAGTACTTGATAATGAGAGTAAGGATTTAGTAATAAAAATACGGTTGTGATATTTTGGATACATTAAGAAAAGATGTAAACATGGTTTAAGTTAAGTTACCGAGATAGAATTAATACTGAGGGCAAATAGGACATGGCCATGGTTGAGTCGAAGGTTCATCCCGATACCGATTGTAAGATAAGAGAAGAGAAGGCAAGGTAAAGCATAAAGATTAGGGAAATAACGCTAAGGTATTTCTCGGGCTAATTTGAGCACCTTCGCATATTCTTGTAAAGGTTGCAACATAGTGTGTGACAGAAAAACTAAGAGCAGAATCTGAGTAAAGAGGCAATAGAAGAGTTTGAATTAAAGATAAAGAAATGACACGAGATAATGTGCCTAAAATGTTACAAGTTGGATTAAGGGAAATGGTGAAATGGTTTAAGCGAGACGATCAGAACAAATTTAGTTCTTGGACGACAGTGAAATTATATGTCAAATCCAAAAATTCTTTCAGAGTTATACAAGCACAGAGCAGCTATTTAAAGTTATTATATGAGGGGACTCCAGCACTACCTGATAGCCAACTCTAAGGACTGAGATTAAGAGCTAAGAAGTAGGGTGACAGCTTAAGTCTTTTAAAGAAGTCGAGAAGTAATACATGAGGCTGGAGATCCCAGAATATGGATTTCATTTGTTATATCCCGTATTTTGTACATCGGGATAATCCGAGCTAACCATGATAAGTTAAGGACAATACTATTCCGAGATACGAGGTAGAGACTTTTGACCTCCAATTTTATTTTAAGGCACAAGTTGCTTACAATTTTATTGGATGGAAATATCAAGGAAAATTTGGGGTTAAAGTGAATTATGGAAAGTTAACATTTCATGAATTAAGGGCCAAGTTGACTGTATGGTTTGGGGTGGCTCCCACCCATGGCTTGGCCAAATTTGATTCATCCAAGCCATGTGTGGGGCATGGGACACATGGATGACTTGTATATGAGCATATTGGATGACAATCAAGACTAGAATTCATCTTTTTCAACACTTAGAACTTTGAAGAAACTTGGAGAAAAAAAATAAGAAGGGCCATTCGGCCATGGCGACCAAAAATGGAAGCCCTCAAATAGTGATCAAAAAAATATTTTCTTCTAGCATTCCCACCAATTGGAAGGTCCCTGGTAACGTGGAGTAGTTGTTGGAGCAATCAAAACATTCATTCTTGGCAACTTACAAACTCTAGCCAAGTTGAGAAGTTAAGGTGGGACGCACATGTCGGCATTTTATAAAGGACATATGAAGAGATATATGGGTAGTACATGTAAAGTTGAGCAAGTCCTAAGAAGGACCCATAAGCTAAAAATGAGTGTAAGCCCTCCAAAAGGACGATTTAAGAAAACGTCTTTGGGTGATCTGACTTCGAGGGGCCAAAGCGGTATTATGAGTTTGGAATTTGGGAAAACTCCCAGAATGAAAGTTGTATATAATTGAAATAGATTTCCAACCATAGGTCGTGGGTTCACAGGCGATATCGGGATAGGGAGATATGAACGTTTTAAGGCAGAAAGGTCTGTGGGCCGCTGCCCAACCCGAGCCCAACCGGGTCAGGCCCATTACCCACACCTTTTTAAATGAAATATCAGCCTTTTCTCCTCATTTTTCATACCAAAACACCTAGAATATTCTAGAGAAAAAGAGAGAGGAGAGCCTAGAGAGAAACTAATTTGGACCAAAATCCGCGCCCCGAATTCCGAAGCCCATGAAGAGAAAAGTGTCGTACGTCGCATTGCCTTCAATTTGAGCTAAAAATCAACCAAGAAGAAGAGGGTGGACGTGGTGGCTGCACACTTGAGGTAAGATTAAGGTTCCTTTTCATTTTTAACAAGTTTATTCAGAGTTTTAACGGATTAGAATGGAGGGAATAGTATGTGGAAATGAATGAAATTCATGAAATTGTGGTGTGGAAGTTGTAGCCGTGTACATGTTGTTTTGGTGTAGGCATGATGAACAAATTTTATTTAGTGTTTTGGTTGATGTTGTCGTGGATTTTATGATGAAAAATGAAGATTTAATGAATTAAGTTGAAGTTAAAATCGTGTGCGGAAATTTGTTTTTGGAAGCTAATGTGAATCAAATATAGTTTCTTGTATTTATGAAGATAATGTTGTTAACGTGTGGATTTTTGGTATAGTTGATGAATTTGGAAGATGAAAATGTGTTGTTGTTGTTCCTATTGGAAATGGGAGGTTTCGGGTGAAGTAGTGTATTGTTTGGGTTGTTTCGAATATTGTACGGATTGTTTGAAATGTCCTTGAATTTTGATTGAATGATCTCGGATTAGTACTTGAACTTGTGAGCATTGATGTTAGCCTGAAAGTATGTAATTGAATATCGTCGAATTATGTAAAAAGGAGTTATTAATGTTAGAATGCGTTTGAAATTGATTATTGATATTGTTAATATGGTTGTTGGTATTGTTGTTGAAGATTTGGCCTAGTGGAATTCTCGGGGATGTTGAGTTTATAGGGAAATCTTTGCCTAAATTTCTGTAGATAAAGTGCTAGCTTGGAAATTGGATTCCTAAGTGCTCATGACTAATGTTTGGCATCTAACGACGTTATTGTAGATCTTGAGAAGCCGAGACTTAAGTTTGGATTAGCTTAGGAAGCGGACGAGGTATGTAAAGCTTACTCTTTCCTTCTTTTGACATGTCTTAGACGGAAGTAAGATATGACATGGTTTGTGCCTTGGGGTAACTCCATTCTTAAATTCCGAGCATGTTTACGATTCCTATTCGCTTCTTGATGTTGGCATCCTTAATATGGTCAAGCTATGGTCTTTATGTCTTTTGTATGATTGGATTTCAATGTTGCATAAAGAGTTTTTGTTCTTAAAAGATTCTATGTCTAAAAATGTTCGTAACTTTCATAGACGAACCGGATTGCTGATATGTTCGCAAATGATTCCATGACGTATAATGCCCGTAACTTTCATAGGCGGGCTCGGATTGGCTCGATATATGTTTATGATCCCTAAGACGTTACATGACATGTTTCGTAATGATATTTCAAGAGTCTTAAGTGTGACTATTATTTGGATACTCGAGCGTTGATTTGTCTACTTATCTACCGAGTCTGAGATGATGATTTGTATGCATATGGTTTCTCACTACTCTGCTCGTGCAAAGCTCAATATGTCCTTCACTGAGTCCCGGGCCAGGACACGCATTCGTGCAACTCCCGCATTATTCACCGCGTCCCTCACTAGAGGGCCGGGGCATGTTATATGATATGATGATGGCGCCGGCCCCACGGGATGGGCCAAGTATGATATATATGATGGAGACGGGGATCTCCTTTACCGAGTCCCTCTTTAGAGGGCGGGACACGCTTCTTCACCGAGTCCCTCACTAGAGGTGCCGGGTACGGTATATATATATATATATATATATATATATATATATATATGATGACATGATGACATGATGTGCATGCATATGATGATTTTACTTACCGCGTCCCTCACTAGAGGGCCGGGGCACGTTATATATACATGATATGATGATTTTATCTACCGAGTCCCTCACTGGAGGGCCGGGACACGTTATGTATATGCATATGTACTACATGATATTGACATGCATGATTTATGTTTCAGAGGCAAGCTTTATGATTTTCTGTACCCCTTATTCAGTATGACTCTGTTTACTGTATTTCATGCTTTACATGCTCAGTACATATTCCGTACTGACCCCCTTTCTTCGGGGGCTGCGTTTCATGCCACGCAGGTACCTACAGATGAGTAGAAGACGTTAGCAGAAGATATCCCCGCTGGATTGGTGAGCTCCATTTCCTCCGGAGTCTTTGTCGAGTCAGAGTATTTATGTTGTGGTATCATGTTCTACATTAGAGACTTTGCAGACAGAGTCATGTATGTAACAAGTCAGTCTTGTAAGCGGCTCTGTAAGCCAATGTATCATTATGCATTATGTTATAGATTTCATATGTTACAGATTTTACTTGATTTGAGAAAGACGAAAAGTATGTTGTTCTTCGAAAAACTTTTATTATGCATTCGTATCATGATTAAGGGCCCAGTATGATTATGAGTGTCACGAGGATCAGCGGGTTCGCTCGGCCCTAAGTAAGGGTCGGGTGCCCATCATGCCCTATGGAAATTTAGGGTGTGACATCATTACAGGCTTACCTTGCACTCCACAGAAGTATGGTTCTATATGGGTTAATGTAGATAGGCTGACAAGATCAGCTCATTTTCTTCCAGTCAAGGCTACTTGTTCAGCTGAGGACTGTGTGAGGTTATATATCAAGGAAATGGTAAGACTTCATGGAGTTCCCACATCTATTATATCGGACGAGAGGAGCTCGGTTTACGGCTAACACGGAGATCATTCCCGAAACGATTGGGGACACAGGTGAGTCTTAGCACAGCATTTCACTCTCAGACTGACGAACAGGCCGAGCGTACTATTTATATGCTAGGAGATATGTTGTGAGCCTATGTCATTGAATTCAGATGTAGCTGGGACGATCATCCGCCACTTATTGAGTTTTCCTATAATAATAGCTACCATTCTAGCATCCAAATGGCACCGTATGAGGCTGCGTATGACGGAAGTGCAGGTCACCTATTGGCTGGTTTGATGTTAGAGAGACTAAGCTAATCGGCCCAGATATGATTCAGCAAGCCATTGATAAGCTAAAACTTTCTTCGGGAAAGGTTGTTAGCAGCTCAGTCGACAGAAGTCATATGCAGATAATCGACGTCGACACTTAGAGTTCCAGATTGGCGACTGGGTATTCTTGAAAGTATCACCCATGAAGGGTGTTA
This sequence comes from Lycium ferocissimum, assembly GCF_029784015.1. Taxonomy (NCBI): domain Eukaryota; kingdom Viridiplantae; phylum Streptophyta; class Magnoliopsida; order Solanales; family Solanaceae; genus Lycium; species Lycium ferocissimum. Next base: position 41,715 of record NW_026726152.1, read on the forward strand.
TGAGTTTCGGTAGGAAAGGGAAGCTAAGCCTGAGATACATTGGGCCTTATCAGATTGTCCGTAGAGTAGGCCAGGTTGCCTACGAATTAGACCTACCAGCTGATTTGGAAGTAGTACATCCAGTCCTCCACGTGTCAATGCTTCGCAAATGTATGGGCGATCCTTCTAGAGTATTTCCCATAGATGATATCCAGGTGACAAAGGAGTTATCCTACAAGGGGCAGCCTATAGCTATACTGGATCGTCAGGCGAGAAGGTTGCGTACTAAAGACGTGGCTTTCGTTAAGGTATTGTGGCGAAACAATAACGGGAAGGAGATGACACAGGAAGCCGAAGAGGAGATGAAGAATAAGTATCCCTACTTATTTCCTATGCCTACGAGTAATCTAAACTCTCAAATTGGTCATATTGATGGATAAAGGAACTGTATGTGATAGTTATAAAAAAGACTCCCCCGAAGTCCCTGTAAAACCTGGTGAGACTAGTTTAACATTCGAGGGCGAATGTTCTAAAGGGGGGAAGGATGTTATATCTCGTATTTTTAAACATTGGGATATTTTAAAGCTAATCATGACAAGTCAAGGACAAGACTATTTTGGGATCCGAGGTAGAGACTTTTAACCTCCGATTTTGTTTTAATGCACAAAGTGCTTATAAATTTTATTTGGTATATATATATATTATTGGAGATTAGGGATTAATTAATTGGGATTAGATTATTAAGCAAAAAATTGGTGATTAAGTAAATTGATTAAGATTAATAATCAAAGTGGGCCCCACCCGATAATATGCCTTTTTTTAAAAAAAAAAGAGAGAAAAGATGACACATAAGGGGGGGCACGTGTAGAATTTGGGAAGCTCATATATATATCATCAAATGATTCATTAATTCACAATTCACACCTTAGTTGAATCAAGAACAAGAAAAAGAAAGTATTGAAAGGAAAAAAAAAAGGGAGCTCTTGGCCATGGATGCTTTGGCCGAAGCATTGAGAGAGTGAAGGAGAAAATTTAGAGTTCAAGGTGTTATACACCTTCAAGGATTTCAACGTGAATTGATCCTTGGAGTCAAGTTGATCAAGGTAAAGATTTGACCTCTTTTTATACCCATTTTGGAGATAATTTAAGTTTGTATAAATTGGTAATTGTGTGATGAATATAAGGAGTTATAGATGTTTATGTGAAAAATAAATTGAGGTCGTGTAGGGGCTGTTTGTGTATGAAATGGTGAATTGATTTTACTTGATATTTTGGTTGTTGTTGTTATGGATTTTATGATGAGAATGAAGGGTTTAATGGTTCAAGTTGGAGTTGTAGTTGTTTGTGGGCTGTTGTAGAAGCTAATATGATGTTAATATAGTTTCTTGCATTTATATAAATGATGTTGCTAAACGTGTGGTTGTTGGTATGATTTGTGAAATTGGAAGAAAAGAATGTATTGTTGTTATTCTTGTTGAACTTGGAAGCTTATATGTTGTAGTGTATGTTGGTTGGGCTATTTTGGAGTGTTGTACGGGCTGTCCGGAATGTCCTCAAGTCATGTTTGAATAGCCTCGGGTTGGTACTTGAATGCATGATTAGAAATGTTGGCATAGTTGTAAGTAGTTGGTTTGCATATAAGCGAAACGTCGTCTAATTATCTAGAAAGGAATTATTAACGTTAGGATACGTTTTGAATCTCTTCGTAGTTTAATCGTAGTTCTTGACGTCTTAATATAGGTTGAAACACTATTGGGCAGCGTATACGTGTTGTGTTACGAGTAAACTCTAAAGGTATGTAAAGCCTATCCTTTCTTTCTTTTGGCATGTCCTAGATGTTAGTAAGATACGATATGAACTTTGGGGTAATTCTATTCACAAGTTCCTAGCATGATTTATGATTCTTATTCACTTTTTGATGTTAGAACTCTCAGGATAGTCGAGCTATTGCCCTCGAGTCTTTTATATGATTGAATAGTAAATGATGCATAAAAGTTCCTATTCCTAAAGGATTCTATAATGAATAATGTCCTTAACTTTCATAAGTCTGTCTCGTATTGATTTGATACATGTCTATGATCCACGAGACTTTCCTTTATATAGTTCGTAATGACATTTAGAGAGAACTTAATATGGTTATCATCCGACACTCGAGAATTAATTAGTCTACTTATCTATTGAGTCTCAAAAGATGATTTGGGTGCATATGGTTACTTACTACTCGCCGTGCATATTGTTACATCTTTCAACGAGTTACGGGCCGGAGACATGTTTTCGGGCACCGCTCCATTGCATTATTCACCGAGTCCCTCACTAGCCGGGACCGTTATGTGTATATGTATATGATGATATGATGACATGATAATATGATGATATGGGGATGGCGGCAGGATGGCATATGATGATTTTATTCACCGAGTCCCTCACTAGAGGGCCGGGACACGTTATATGTACATGTATATGATGATTTCATTTACCGAGTCCCTCACTAGAGGGCCGGGACACGTTATATATGCATATGTACAGGATGATTATCTAATTATGCCACTAAGTCCCATAACGGGTTGGGTATGATATTGACACGTATGATTTATGTTCAAAGGTAAGCCTTGTGGTTTTCTGGTTATTGTACTAGTTTTCTACACTCTTTATTTCGGTATGATCTCGTTCACTTTGTATTTCATGCTTTATATACTCAGTACATTATTTCGCATCGAACCCCCTTTCTTCGGCGCATTTATCTTGTCAGCAGTACGAGCCGCTCGTTTTGGTGATCCGCCACTTAGGATATCTATTCGGCTATCTTGGAGTGCTCCTTGTTCCAGGAGCCTAGATTTTTGGTACGACATCCTTTTGTTGTATATATGTGCTTATCCGGGGGGGTACGGCGGGGGCTGTCCGTCATATGTTCACTTTGTTGTCACTCTTAGAGGTACGTAGACATATGTGTGGGTTATATATAGTTACCGTTGACTTTATGTCCGTATGACTTATGTTTGGGACGTTCGGTCGTAGTGGCGAGCGCTTTGTTCGCTTGCGTATGTATATATATGTTTTGGGATCTTTTTGTATGTGGTAGGCGGCCTTGTCGGCGCCTGTATAACATATAGTCGGGGCGTTCCCACATATTATGATAGCCTTGTCGGCTTATGTACGATGTTATCTCGTTGGAAGCTTCGTAACTCCTCGGGAGACAAAGTCACGCGTGATATGTATATATATATACGTAGCTTTTGAGACGACGTCTTGCCTTTTTATATATAAGTTCTTTATTATGCTGGTTGTGGATGATTATAGTTAACATGTGTATATGAGTGTCCAGCTCGGGCACTAGTCACGGCCTACGGGGTTGGGTCGTGACAACATTAAAGATTCTTCATGCCTCCGAAACTGAATATGTGGAGTTAGCATCGTATAGACTCCGGGATGTGGCGGTCTTATGGTATAATAATTGGATAGCATCGAGAAGAGAGAATGCGCCTCCTCCCGTTTGGCAAGAATTTGTAGATGCCTTCATCCGCCATTATTTGCCACTCGAGGTCGGAAAATAGAGCGGATAATTCCCAAATCTAAAGCGAAATAGGTGCCGGATATAGTCTTCGGTTTTTTTCTTTAGCTATTGTGCTATGGGGCCCACATGGGAGATTTCAAGATTTGTGAGTGGGGGCCTATTTGTTCAAGGCCTTCGGCATCTTTAGAGGGATGGAGTTTCCCCCTTAACTCATTCCCCCAAATTTGAAGGGAAACAACTCCCAGGGGATCGTGAATTTGGGGGGCAAAA
>NW_026726153.1:0-45188 GCF_029784015.1 Lycium ferocissimum
ATTTAACTCCCCCCAAATCAATCAACAAAAACAACAACAAACAACCTAGCAACATCAAAAACCAATCCGGAGGAGCAATCTAACAATAATAACTCTCTTTCCATCATCTAACAACATTCATAAATTCATTCAAGCTTACCTTCAAGCCAACATCACGCTTCTATACATTCAAATACTAACCGAACCCAACACCAACAATATTTAAAGACATTCTAAGCAATTCATACAACGTTTCCAACAATCCAAGAATTTCTCCAATCTACCCGAAAACAGCCCCTAACCCGAGAACCTCCCTTTAACATATTCCTCATTTTCAAATCATGATTTGCATCCACAATTCACATTCTAACAATGCTATTCTCATCAATATGCAAATTACATTAAATGTACAATAACCTCCAAATCGATCACCAACAATTTATCAACATGAGATCATTAAACATTCATTTCCAACATAGAATTCTATTATATCCCGTATTTTGAACAACGGGACAACCTGTGCTAGTTATGAGAAGTTAGGGGCAAGGCTATCCTGAGAGACTTTCGATTGTCTTAAAGGCTTAAATTGTGTGTGATTTTAATGACTTGGAAATGCTAAGGAAGCATTTGGAGGCAATTTCCATTTTAGTAAGTGTGCTAGTTTGGAAAATTGAAATATTTTTGGTTTTGTAAGAAATAAGGTAATGATTGATTTTTATTTAGCACGAGTTGTTCATGGAAAAATATGAGTGCGGAAGCGTCGAGGAAAGGCCTAAGGGAAATTTTGGAATTTTGAAAATTTATTTCGAAATTTCAAAACATGGACCTAAAGTCATTGAGCCAAAATAATTCACTTGAAAAATTTAGGCCCATGTTAATTTGAGTGGCCGGCCACTAGGCAAGCCCGCCCAATATTTTAACAAATTTTCCATATGCTTAATTCTCTATAAGTTGAGAAAGTTCCAAGAAACAAGTGGAGATAAACAAGATCAAAACAAAAAAAAAAAAAAAAGAAGAAGAAGAAGAAGCCAATTCGGGTTTGGCCATAGAAAATTCACCACCAAAAATATTGCCTCTAAAATTATTCTCTTGTGGTATTTATACCCGATTCAGTCCCCCTCTACAACGTGGTGCAATTATTTCGGAAGATAACCCATTAGTTTTGTCGTTTGAGTAACTTGGTGGAGTGAAGAAGTTTGAAGAACAAGGTAAAAATTCATCTCCTTTAATTATGTTTTGAAGGTTAGTTTGTGTTGTGGTGCATGTAAATGAGTAGAATATATGGTAATATGGAAGTTTGCATGGTAGTGTAAGAGTGCATAGGGCCGTGTGTGTATGTGTGTTGTATAATTATGGTGAGTTAAAATTATATGTTGAATTCTAGTTGTGGTTATGGAGGAATTCACATTGAAAAGGAAGTTGAAATAAAATTGGGTTGGAGTTGGAATATAGTAGTTGGCCGTGTAGTATAGTGTGTGGAACATGGCAATGAATTAATGTTATTGGTTTGGTTGTTGTTAGGTATTTAAGTCGAGTTAAATTCTCGGGCGTCATATTTATAATGGAGGTGCTGCCGAAATCTTGTTGACAAGAGCTAGCTTTAAATGAATGCTTAAAGCCTTATGGTTAACTTATGGTAAACTTGACCATTTATAGGTTTTGGGCGAAAAGAGAATTGAGTTTCGGAGAACGTCGAAGCGCAAAAGGTATGTGAGAGCTTACCCCTTCTTTCTTTGGCATGTCTTAGACGTGTGAAGCTTGGATTCGCGCCTCGGGACTTTCCTAATTCTAGAAATCCGAGATTGAAAATGGTTACTATTCGTTCAAGTAGAATTGAAGTAAATGCTTATGTATATTTGCAAGAATTGTCCAAGTGCCTAGAAATTGCATGAATAGGATCCGATTACCCTAAAAACCCTCATAAGTAATGCCATGAGACGTATTATACGTAAATCGTGTACGCCGCCTCATTTAATCCGGGAGTGGGCCCCTAGTTCTAAGATTTTGTTATGTTGACTTAATTGAATTATTTTAAGTAGTATGCAAGTACGATGATTGTTTTGATTGTCCCATTAAATATTACACATTATTTGGATATAGCTGACTCGTAAGAGCGACTCCCGAAGTTCGTAACTTTTGTATACAATTTTGATTAACTCAGAAATTGTTTCTACATTTTCGAAGGACGGCAAATGTAATTGTCCGTCGAGTTTTGAAAAGTAATTTGTTTGCGATTTGTTTGTACGCATATGGTTATCTCACTACTCTGCTCGTGCGGACTATTATGACATCTTTCCCGCTGGCCCCGGGCCAGGGCATGTATTCGTGCAGTTCCTCTGCATTATTCACCGCGCCCCTCACTAGAGGGCCGGGGCATGTTATATATGTATACGTACTTGTGTATGATGATGATGTGATGACGGGGAGGCGGCCAGGACGGCATATGATGATTCCTTTCACCGCGTCCCTCCCTAAAGGGCAGGGCACGTTACATGCATGTACATGATGATTTTACTTACCGCGTCCCTCATTATAGGGCCGGGGCATGTTATGTTTGCACTTGTTCACGATGATCTTTAATTGATATTCGGTCTATTATGATTTGGGAAAGCACGTTTTATGTTCAAGAGTAAGTTTTTATGAGGTCCGATTATTGTACTACTTTTCCGTCCTCTTTATTCCCGTATAATTCGTTATTGTGTTTACTGCTTTACATACTCGGTACATATTTAAATGCGACCCCCTTTCTTCGGGGGCCGCGTTCGTACCGCGCGGTGCGGATATACGTTCGGGGAGCCGCCACTTAGGGTCCCTGTTCGACTACTTTCAAGAGCTCCCTTGTCCGAGCCCCAGATTTTGGTACGTTTTTGACACGTTCATGTATATTTGATCGAGGGTACGGCGGGGCCCTGTCCCGTCATATGTTTGTATGTTCTGTTCCGTTTATAGGCACACTGTGGACATAAAGTGTGGGTTATGGTTCCGTACGTACGGTACGTGTATGTGATATACGTACGGGCGGTTATCTATCGACTGTAGCTCGCCTATGTATGTGTTTATATAATATGATGGCCCGTGAGTGGCCTTTTGTATTTTACGAGTGCGAGATAAATTTTGGTTGGTAGGAAAAACAGAGGAAACTGCGCCGGATTTTTCTAAAATATTTGAGTTATTACTTATTGATTTTCTTGTTAACATATGCGTACAGTGTGTTGGCACGTACGGTGCCGATTCGGGCGCTGGTCGCCCACGGGTTGGGTCGTGACAAAAGTGGTATCAAGCGGTCAGTCCTCGGAATGTACGAGCCGTATCTAGTAGAAGTCTGTTTTATCGGTGTGTTGTGCACATACGTCTATAAACGGGAGGCTACAGACATTTATAGGGGATAATGCCTATCTTTCTGATCTTAGATCGTGCGATAGAGCGGTGTTATTAGGATGACTTCTGTTCTAATAATCTGTTATGTTGTCAGCGATGCCACCGAGAAAGGCGACAGTTGCCCGTGGGCAAGACTACAGTTGCAGGAGAGACCGGTCAGAGAGCAGCAGAGAGTTACTCGGGCCCATGGCCAGCCGAGATTGTGCCCCGGTCGGCTAGTTCTGCCACCCCATCACCGTCCGAGGAGCACAGAGCAGCAGCAGCTGCGGCACAGGAGGCGGCCGCCCGCCCCTGAGGTTTCAGTGCCGAGCCTCCGGCCTCACTCGGGGCGGGAGGACGAGCCATGAGGGACGGCTGATCAGCTTGTTGACCGGACAGCGCGGGGACGAGGTCCCCGAGTGCGACTGAGATTATTTTGCTGGGGGGACGTGACAGCCGAGCAGGGCCCGATATTTCTTGACTCGCAATCCGCCGAGTTCTTCGGGTCAAAGCCCGAGGAGGACCCTCAGAGTTCATCGAGAGATGCGGCGCCTTGTTGCGGCATTTGTCAAGGCCTCGATGACGAGTCCGTTGAGTTCGCGTCGACGCCGGGGTACATGCGATGTGCAGCCAATTGGTATGAGTCTTGGGGCTATCCCGAGGTGGGGTGAGGAGGATGGTCCAGGGGGGGGGGGGGGGGGTCGTGGAGGCTTTCTCTGCCCATTTTCTACCCACTGCAGATTAGACGCGCCAGGGTTCACAGGTTTATACATTTGAGACAGGGTGGTAGGAGCGTCCCAGTACGATTTGAGTTCGACTCCTTAGCCGATACGCTCCTCATGTTGTGGCAGAATATGGCTGATGTAGAGAGTACACATTGATGTCATGGGATTGGATGACTATTTGATTGACAGCATGTCGATGGTCGCTCAACGGGCGCGGACATTGCGCGAGTACGGGCGTACGCCCGAGGGCATGGAGGAGCGGCACGGGGGACGCTTCGGCCCGACGGATCGATGATGCCGGCCAAAAGGGCTAGGTCGGCGGGGTATTCGGGGGGATTCACGAGGCGGACAGCCTCGGTACGGGATATTCGGCCCGGCCCGGGCACCCCCCGCGATTTCGGCGGGGGGGTTTGACGGTGCGGGGGGTATTCGGGAGCCGGTTCGAGCTCCGAGCTTCGGGGCACGGATGGATAGGTTCCGGTCGAGATGAGGCCACCTATGCCCGGTGCCCTCAATGCGGCCGACGCCATTTGGGGGGTGCCGTCGTGTCACGGGCGTTTGTTTACATGCGGCCGTTACGGCCATATGTGAGGATTGCCCGCATCGAGATGGTTCGGGTGGTATGGCCCAGCCACCGGGTCGGTCGCCGGTTCGCCCCTCCTCAGCACTATGCGCCCACGGGGGTACAGGTACACCGGCACCAGCGGGCCGTGTGAGGTCGCGGCGGAGCCCCCGGTTCCGGCGGTCCATCGAACCGCTTATATGCATGTGCGTTAGCGGTAGACATGATCGGGGAGGCATTACCCGGATGCGGCTACGTGTACATAAATCCTCACTAGAATTTATTTTCTTATATATGTGTGTTTGTGATGTAATTGTGCGTAATGGTGGTGGATGGGAAACTCGAGGGTTAGTAATGCGGTATTTATAAACAACGGTAATTAAGGCGTGTCCATTGTTATTACAGACCCGGGAGTATAGGACGGAAAGTAGGAATGGCCATGGGTGATTGTAATTAGGTAAAATCGAGAGAGGGGCAAAATGGTAATTGTGTACGAGAGCGTCTGGAAACCTGTCGACACTTTATGTTACTCCCAATTATGTGACGAAGATCCTGTGGTAAGCCGAACGCGATTATATTAGCGTTAGAGTATTTTATTTCATCGAGATTCCGAAGTTAAGCGTGCTAGAGTGAGGGAAATTCTAGGATGGGTGACCCCCTGGGAAGTTTCTGAAAGTTTCACAACTTGAGTCATAAGAAGCAAAGGAAAGCTAGGGCAATCTAAAGGGATCTAGAATATCCTGAGCAGGTGGAAGTTTAGAGAGGTCGTATAGGCCGGAGAGGAATAGACCGGGTAAAGGAAAAGGAAGATGCGTTCCGGCATTTGAGTTGGGGTCAGTTTGAGTAGTATTCAGGGGGATCTTTTGTGAGTGAGGTGCTGGCAGTTATATATGTGTGTATAGGTATAGGTTAGGGGGTAATACCCTGTGCATGATCATACGAGTGGGAGTACGGCTTCCGGCGACCAATGCGACGATATAAGAAAGGTACTGATTGGATAAGACAATGAAGTTCAATCGAAAGAGGGGAATAGTGATAGGTGGCAAGTGAGATCGTATGTTGTGTCAATAAAGGAAGACCTCCCCCTCGACCCTATAAGACTAGTTGAACATTCGAGGACGAATGTTCTAAAGGGGGGAAGGATGTTATATCCCGTATTTTGAACAACGGGACAACCTGTGTTAGTTATGAGAAGTTAGGGGCAAGGCTATCCCGAGAGACTTTCGATTGTCTTAAAGGCTTAAATTGTGTGTGATTTTAATGACTTGGAAATGCTAAGGGAAGCATTTGGAGGCAATTTCCATTTTTAGTAAGTGTGCTAGTTTTGGAAAATTGGAAATATTTTTGGTTTGTAAGAAATAAGGTAATGATTGATTTTTATTTAGCACGAGTTGTTCATGGAAAAATATGAGTGCGGAAGCGTCGAGAAGGCCTAAGGGCAATTTTGGAATTTTGAAAATTTATTTCGGGAATTTCAAAACATGGACTACAAGTCATTGGGCCAAAATAATTCACTTGAAAAATTTAGGTCCAATGTTAAGGGGTGGCCGGCCACTAGGCCAAGCCCACCCAATATTTTAGCAAATTTTCCATATGCTTAATTCTCTATAAGTTGAGAAAGTTCAAGAAACAAGTGGAGATAAACAAGATCAAAACAAAAAAAAAAAAAAAGAAGAAGAAGAAGCCAATTCGGGTTTGGCCATAGAAAATTCACCACCAAAAATATTGCCTCTAAAATTATTCTCTTGTGGTATTTATACCAATTCAAGGTCCCTCTACAACGTGGTGCAATTATTTCGGAAGATAACCCATTAGTTTTGTCGTTTGAGTAACTTGGTGGAGTGAAGAAGTTTTGAAGAACAAGGTAAAAATTCATCTCCTTTAATTATGTTTTGAAGGTTAGTTTGTGTTGTGGTGCATGTAAATGAGTAGAATATATGGTAATATGGAAGTTTGCATGGTAGTGTAAGAGTGCATAGGGCCGTGTGTGTATGTGTGTTGTATAATTATGGTGAGTTAAAAATTATGTTGAATTCTAGTTGTGGTTATGGAGGAATTCACATTGAAAAGGAAGTTGAAATAAAATTGGGTTGGAGTTGGAATATAGTAGTTGGCCGTGTAGTATAGTGTGTGGAACATGGCAATGAATTAATGTTATTGGTTTGGTTGTTGTTGGTATTTGAGTCGAGTTAAATTCTCGGGGCGTCATATTTATAATGGAGGTGCTGCCGAAATCTTGTTAGACAAGAGCTAGCTTTAAATGAATGCTTAAAGCCTTATGGTTAACTTATGGTAAACTTGACCATTTATAGGTTTTGGGCGAAAAGAGAATTGAGTTTCGGAGAACGTCGAAGGCGCAAAAGGTATGTGAGGCTTACCCCTTCTTTCTTTGGCATGTCTTAGACGTGTAGGCTTGGATTCGCGCCTCGGGGACTTTCCTAATTCTAGAAATCCGAGATTGAAAATGGTTACTATTCATTCAGTAGAATTGAAGTAAATGCTTATGTATATTTGCAAGAATTGTCCAAGTGCCTAGAAATTGCATGAATAGGATCCGATTACCCTAAAAACCCTCATAAGTAATGCCATGAGACGTATTATACGTAAATCGTGTACGCCGCCTCATTTAATCCGAGGTGGGCCCCTAGTTCCCGAGATTTTTGTTATGTTGACTTAATTGAATTATTTTAAGTAGTATGCAAGTACGATGATTGTTTTGATTGTCCCATTAAATATTACACATTATTTGGATATAGTTGACTCGTAAGAGCGACTCCCGAAGTTCGTAACTTTTGTATACAATTTTGATTAACTCAGAAATTGTTTCTACATTTTCGAAGGACGGCAAATGTAATTGTCCGTCGAGTTTTGAAAAGTAATTTGTTTACTGATTTGTTTGCATGCATATGGTTATCTCACTACTCTGCTCGTGCGGACTATTATGACATCTTTCACTGCGTCCCGGGCCAGGGCATGTATTCGTGCAGTTCCTCTGCATTATTCACCGCGCCCCTCACTAGAGGGCCGGGGCATGTTATATATGTATATGTACTGGTGTATGATGATGATGTGATGACGGGGAGGCGGCCAGGACGGCATATGATGATTTCTTTCACCGCGTCCCTCCTAGAGGGCGGGGCACGTTACATATATATACATGATGATTTTACTTACCGCGTCCCTCATTATAGGGCCGAGGCATGTTATGTTTGCACTTGTTCATGATGATTTCTTTAATTATGATATTCAGTCTATTATGATTTGGGAAAGCACGTTTTATGTTCAAGGTAAGTTTTATGAGGTCCGATTATTGTACTACTTTTCCGTCCTCTTTATTCCCGTATAATTCAGTTATTGTGTTTACTGCTTTACATACTCAGTACATATTTCGTACTGACCCCCTTTCTTCGGGGGCTGCTGTCACGACCCAACCCCGTAGGCCGCGACTAGTACCCGAATTGGGCACCCCAACACACGTATACATCAGAATCCCAACACTGGTCTACGCGTACACAAATATCAAATGTAACGTCACACTATCGCAAACACGAATACAGACATATCAGAAACCGGTAAGGCTGTGTCTCAAATTTATTTTATTTCCAGAAAAATTTTGACAGAGTTTCCTTTGTTTTTCTGACTATCCAAAAATAACCCTGCACGCAGAAAATACCAACAGAGGCACAGGGCCAACAAAACATCATATATATATATACGGGCCGACAAGGCCGCCATGGCGGGTGAAACCGCCCAACACACGTATCATACAAGTCCAACCAAGCCAACTGGGCACAACCCACGCACGTATATCCACAGACCTCTAAACAGAATGCCAGAATCATATGACGGGACAGGGCCCCGCCGTACCCCTGAATAGACAAATATGTACAACAGAAAGGTATATACCAAAATACGGGCTCCGGAGATAAAGGAGCACTCCAACAGCAGAGAGGATGACCTACACTCGCGGATCACCAAGTGGAGCGTCTGCACCTGCGGGCATGAAACGCAGCCCCCGAAGAAAGGGGGTCAGTACGGAATATGTACTGAGTATGCAAAGCGGAAACAACAAGAAACATAGTCATAACGGAACAAGGAGTGCGGGAAATGTAGATAAAATGAACTAATTTATGTGAGCTAACATCGTGTTTTCGGGTCAAAGTCATAATAGGCTATCCCAACATAGCATACCATATAATATACACACATGTAGGCCGCGGCCGAGAATCCGGCGCCGGCGATATCACACATGCACACACACACATACCGCGGCCAAGTATCCGGCGGTCAACGTCCACATACATCACCGCGGTCGAGTATCCAGCGGTCAATAACACGCATACCGCGGTCAAGTATCCAGCGGTAACATCACACATACCGCGGTCGGTATCCAGAAGACCAACATCACCGCAATGAACAATTAAATGATTGAGATAACTTCCCCGTCGATGACCAAATATATTTATTAACATCAGCAAGTGTAGAAACAAGTTCCAGATTTATCGAAATTAGTGTACCAAACTACGGCCTCCTGAAATCATTCTTATGTCAAAGTGTATCATCAACTCAATGAAGTAGTTAAAATAATTATCTTATAATAGTCGGAGCAATGGTTAAAAGTTTTCTCTTAATACAAAACCAAATAATCCCAATAGGTCATTTAAAAGAAGTCTCGGGGCTAGCGGACCCACCTCGGTCAAGTCAAGGTGGCATACATAATTTTTACGAATATTGAACCCTAAGGAAGAATCCATGAAAGTTTCGAGGCGATCCGAGCTCATTTGAAAAGTTATGGAAGTGTAAGCATTTTTCCAACAAAAGTAAGGAAAGTACTTCAATTATCTTTGAATGAATAGTAACCAAAATCAAACTCGGATTTCGTGAACCGAACGACCCCGAGGCCTCTATCCAAACCTAGTATACCTAAGACATGCCTCGGGAAGGAAAGGGTGAGCTTTACATACCTTACGCGCGTCTTACGTTTGCTTAAACCCGATTCCCGTTTCCTCCAAAATCTGCAATTGGTCACGTTTACCAATTGTTAAGCTTTGAGGCTAAAATTTGGAAGTAATGCTTGCTTATGGAAATTCGACAGCACTTCCTATAAATTTAACATCCCCGAGGATTCAACTCGGCCAATTCAACAACACAATACCAACAATAACAATCACCAACAACAATATCCAATTCAAAACACATTCTAGCGTCAATAGTGCTTTTCTACTTAAATTGCCAACATTCATAGTCCTCAAGGTAATCACTTACATGCAATTTAACATTATTATTTATTCATCCAAATACCAATCCGAACTCGTTCCAACGACATTCAAAAGCATTCTAATCAAATCACATAAACGTTCAAACAATCCAACAACTACTCCAATTGACACTCCAAACTCAATACGACATCCATAACACATTTTTAACTTCCACATTCATTCTTTTCATCAACAATCCACATACTTACAATATCATTTCCATAGGTACAATATTTACATAAAAAGCACATTAAAGTGCCAAACGCCCCAAATCATTTACAATCTTCAACTTAGTTCATAAAACTCTCATTTAAAGCAGGACATTCGTAACGGCGACAATCAAATTACTACATAATATTATTACATTCTTGTCATACATAATGACCCATTTTCGGCCACACCACACACACAACCCATATTAATGATTCTCTTCTATTTCAACACACTACAACAACCAAACATGCTAGAATAGAATTGTTCAACACTTCCCACACAACATACATATACACACACACCTACACCACACGGCCTCACTTTCTACATGCCATACTTCATAATTTTCATCCATTTTAGTATACTATAACATAAGCACATCATTCATAAACCATAAAACAAGCTTAATTCTTACCTTTCTTCTTCAACTTCCAACTTGCCTAGGGTTGTCAAATGTTGAAAACGAATGGGTCTATCGCCTCAAACAACAACTCCACGTCGACGAGGACCCTTCAATTAGTGGTTCTACTAGGATGAAATAATTTTGGAAGGACAAATTTTTGGTCTTGAATTTTCAAGCTTATGGCCGAATGGCTCTAGGTTTGTTCTTCAAGTTTCTTGATTTTTTTTCTAAGTCTTGAAAATGAGAAGATGACTAAGTGGTCATCTTTTGTATACACATATATATGCCACACAAGTGTCCAATGGGTTGGACTAATTAAATTATGCCAAACCATGTGTGGGACCTACATGACCACATGGATGATCTCATAAATTTTTCTTGAATTTCATCTTTCCAAAATTTCTTTTAAGTCCCCATTTTTCCAAATTCCAATTTTGCCCTTAGCCTTTCTCGATATTTCCACAAGCCATTTTGTGAATTTCCACTTTTACCCTAACCTTTCTTAATATTTCCGCATTAATACTTTCATACCCAACTCATGTAAGTTTAACAAGATCAATATGTAACATTGCCCTTGTCTCGTCACAACGATTTCAAACTATCCGAATGTGCGAACTCACGGGATATAACATCCTCCCCCCCTTTAGAACATTCGTCCTCGAATGTTAAATTAGCCTTACGGAATCTTATAAGCATTTGGGGGAGTTTCTTTTACAACTATCACTTATTCCATTTCATACATCAATCATAATAACCAATTAAAGAGTTTAAATTACACTGCACCCGCGTACGGCGGCGCCTCCGATCCCGTCCACGGGTCAATGCATATAGGCGGTTCGATGGACCGCGAACCGGGGGCCCGCCACGGCCCGCCACGGCTCGCCGGCGGCGGCATGCCCCGCCCATCGGGCGCATAGCCACGGAGGGTGAAGACGAACCGGCAACTGACCCGGTAGGCTGCGCTGCTCCCCCTGTACCGCCTCCGAGTGGACAATCTCTCATATAGTGGCCCTGCTGGCCACAGGTAAAGCAAGCACCCGTGGCGCGACGACAATCCCCCCCCGAGTGGCGTCTCCCGTGAGGGCATCGGGTGGGGGTGGCCTCCACCGGCCGGGAGTCTAAGTCCATCTGCGAGCCACGAGCCGGGAGCTCGACACCTCTAAATACCCCGCACTACCTGGGCTCCATCCGGTGAACTGTGGGGGCATACTCGCGCTGGCTGAGGAGGGTATCGTCCCGCGCTCGTGACTAGCGAGGCCGCCGCCCCGGGAATCTCCGAAATACCCCGCCCGATCCGGCCTCTCGGCCGCCTCCCGTCATCATCTCTACCGGACTGATCTTCCCTATGCCGGTCCTCCACACCCTGTGCATAGGCCTGTAACCGGGCGATGTCCATGTCACCGCTTTGCCGCCATCGCCATGCAACGATCGACAAGCAACGATCTAATCCCATTACATACCGGTATCCGTCACCATATCCGCTACTATAGTAGGTGCATACCGGCCAGGAATCAAACTCCAAATTATACTCACGCACACTCCGACCCCTCTCGCTTTTATCTCGCAAAAATCCGTCAACTCTCGCCCTCCGCAACTGCGGGGGCAGAAGTGGCGGAGAAAAGCACTCGTGAACTCGTCCCACGTGCCGTGGGGAGCACCCTCACCCCTGGACAGTTCCCACGACTCGTACCATTAAGGGCAATACCCCGTAACCTGTGCGAAGCGAGCTCGACAGACTCGGTCTGTGAGGCCCTGACCAGTCCCAATGAGCGCCTCATCTCCCGAATGAAGTCATGGGGGTCCTCGTCGGGTTTAGACCCGAAAAACTCTGGGGGGCTACATGTCAAGAAATCACGCACTCTCAAGCCGTCGCGCCGTCCGCATCACCACCCACCGGCCCGCGTCCGCGAGTCCGTCCCGCCACTATTGTCGCCGCATCGTACGGCCTCTCGCCTCCCTCGTCCTCCTACCCGCCGGGGAGCCGGCGCTCCGGAGCCGCCGAGGGACCTACTCCAGGCCTCCCGGGTGGGGCGGAGTGGGTCGAACCCTCCGAACGTAAAACAATACCAAGTCTAGTCCGCGCACGAGCCCGTGTAACCGTAACCCTCGTGCTCGACTAGTCTCTCCGGCCTTCGCCTCGCCCTTCGGGCAGCCGTCGTCTTCTTCGGAGGCATCTCCGAAAAACATAGCAATTGATCGTAAAGAGTCATCCTAATATCACGGTTCGTAACGCACGATCTAAGATTCAAAGAAAGTAACACCTAGATGTCTCAGTAGCCTCCCGTTTATAGATGTGGTGCACAACACACCGATAAACAAGACTCTACGAGACACGGCCTCGTGGATATTCGAGGACGAACCGCTCCGATACCACTTTTGTCACGACCCAACCCCGTAGCCGCGACTAGTACCCGATTGGGCACCCGAACACACGTATACATCGAATCCCAACACCGGTCTACGCGCGTACACAAATATCAAATGTAACGTCACACTATCGCAAACACGAATACGACATATCGTAAAACCGGTAAGGGCCGTGTCTCAAATATATTTTATTTAAAAAAATTTTGACAGAAGTTTCCTTTATTTTTTCGACTATCCAAAAATAACCTCGCACGCGTAAAATACCAACAGAAGGCCACACGGGGCCAACAAAACATCATATATATATATACGGGCCGACAAGGCCGCCGGCGGCGGGACGAAACCGCCTAACACACGTATCATACAAGTCCAACCAAGCCAACCGGGCACAACCCACGCACGTATATCCACTGCACCTCTAAACAGAATGCCGTGAATCATATGACGGGACGAGGGCCCCGCGTACCCCCGAATAGACAAATATGTACAACGAAGGTATATATACCAAAATACGGGCTCCGGAGATAAAGGAGCACTCCCAACAATGAGAGAGGATGACCTACACTCGCGGATCACCAAGTGGAGCGTCTGCACTGCGGGCATGAAACGGCCCCCGAAGAGAGGGGTCGACGAATATGTCCGAGTATGCAAAGCGGAAACAAGAAAACATAGTCATAACCGGAACAAGGAGTGCGCGGGAAATGTAGATAAAATGAACTAATTTATGTGAGCTAACATCAACGCTCGATCGGTCAAAGTCCAAAGCTATCCCAACATAGCATACCATATAATATACACACATGTAGGCCGCGGCCGAGAATCCATATGCGATATCACACGTGCACATACACACATACCGGAACAAGTATCCAATGTCATCGGTGACATCACCATGCGGTCGAGTATCCAGCTGTCAATAACACGCATACTTGCGGTCAAGTAAACCGGCAACATCACACATACCGAATCGGTCGAGTATCCAGCGGCCAACATCACACGCAATGAACAATTAAATGATTGAGATAACTTCCCAGAATTCGATGACCAAATATATTTATTAACATCAGCAAGTGTAGAAACAAGTTCCAGATTTATCGAAATTAGTGTACCAAACTACGAGCAATCCTGAAATCATTCTTATGTCAAAGTGTATCATCAACTCAATGAAGTAGTTAAAATAATTATCTTATAATAGTCGGAGCAATGGTTAAAAGTTTTCTCTTAATACAAAACCAAATAATCCCAATAGGTCATTTAAAAGAAGTCTCGGGGCTAGCGGGCCCACCTCGATCAAGTCAAGGTGGCATACATAATTTTTACGAATATTGAACCCTAAGGAAGAATCCATGAAAGTTTCGAGGCGATCCGAGCTCATTTGAAAAAGTTATGGAAGTGTAAGCATTTTTCCAACAAAAGTAAGGAAAGTACTTCAATTATGCTGAATGAATAGTAACCAAAATCAAACTCGGATTTCTGTGAACCGAACGACCCCCGAGGCCTCTATCCAAACCTAGTATACCTAAGACATGCCTCAGGAAGGAAAGGGTGAGCTTTACATACCTTACGCGCGTCTTACGTTTGCTTAAACCCGATTCCCGTTTCCTCCAAAATCCGCAATTGGTCACATTTACCAATTGTCACTTGTAAAGCTTTGAGGCTAAAATTTGGAAGTAATGCTTGCTTATGGAAATTCACAGCACTTCCCCTATAAATTTAACATCCCCGAGATTCAACTCGCCAATTCAACAACACAATACCAACAATAACAATCACCAACAACAATATCCAATTCAAAACACATTCTAGCGTCAATAGTGCTTTTCTACTTAAATTGCCAACATTCATAGTCCTCAAGGTAATCACTTACATGCAATTTAACATTATTATTTATTCATCCAAATACCAATCGAACTCGTTCCAACGACATTCAAAAGCATTCTAATCAAATCACATAAACGTTCAAACAATCCAACAACTACTCCAATTGACACTCCAAACTCAATACGACATCCATAACACATTTTTAACTTCCACATTCATTCTTTTCATCAACAATCCACATACTTACAATATCATTTCCATAGGTACAATATTTACATAAAAAGCACATTAAAGTGCCAAACGCCCCAAATCATTTACAATCTTCAACTTAGTTCATAAAACTCTCATTTAAAGCAGGACATTCGTAACGGCGACAATCAAATTACTACATAATATTATTACATTCTTGTCATACATAATGACCCATTTTCGGCCACACCACACACACACCATATTAATGATTCCCTTCTATTTCAACACACTACAACAACCAAACATGCTAGAATAGAATTGTTCAACACTTCCCAACACAACATACATATACACGGCCACACCTACACCACACGGCCTCACTTTCTACATGCCATATTTCATAATTTTCATCCATTTTAGTATACTACAACATAAGCACATCATTCATAAACCATAAAACAAGCTTAATTCTTACCTTTCTTCTTCAACTTCCAACTTGCCTAGGGTTGTCAAATGTTGAAAACGAATGGTCTATCGCCACAAACAACAACTCCACGTCGATGAGGACCCTTCAATTAGTGGTTCTACTAGGATGAAATAATTTTGGAAGGACAAATTTTTGGTCTTGAATTTTCAAGCTTATGGCCGAATGGCTCTAGGTTTGTTCTTCAAGTTTCTTGATTTTTTTTTTCTAAGTCTTGAAAATGAGAAGATGACTAAGTGGTCATCTTTTGTATACACATATATATGCCACACAAGTGTCCAATGGGTTGGACTAATTAAATTATGCCAAACCATGTGTGGGACCTACATGACCACATGGATGATCTCATAAATTTTTCTTGAATTTCATCTTTCCAAAATTTCTTTTAAGTCCCCATTTTTCCAAATTCCAATTTTGCCCTTATCCTTTCTCGATATTTCCACAAGCCATTTTGTGAATTTCCACTTTTACCCCTAACCTTTCTTAATATTTCCGCATTAATACTTTCATACCCAACTCATGTAAGTTTAACAAGATCAATATGTAACATTGCCCTTGTCTCGTCACAACGATTTCAAACTATCCGAATGTGCGAACTCACGGGATATAACAGCTGCGTTCATGCCGCGCAGGTGCAGATATACGTTCGGGTGAGCCGCCGCTCTTAGGGTCCCTGTTCAGCTACTTTGAAGAGCTCCCTTGTCCGGAGCCCGCATTTTGTAGAGACTTTTGACACGTTCATGTATATTTGATCGAGGTACGGCGGGGCCCTGTCCCGTCATATGTTTGTATGTTACGTTTATAGAGGCAACCTAGACATAAGTGTGTGGGTTATGGTTCCGTATCGTACAACACGTGTATGTGATATACGTACGGCGGTTATCTACCGCGGTACCCTTGCGCTCGCCTATGTATGTGTTTATATAATATGATTCATGAGTAACACTTCGGTATTTTACGAGTGCGGGTAAATTTTGGTTGGTAGGAAAAACGGAAACTCTGCCCGGATTTTTCTAAAATATTTGAGTTATTACCTTATTGATTTTCTTGTTAACATATGCGATACTGTGTGTTAGCACGTACGGGTGCCCAGTTCGGGCGCTAGTCGCGGCCTACGGGGTTGGGTCGTGACAAATTCATTACGACAACATTCAAAATACTAATCAACAATGATCTATTTCTTGTCGCATCAATAGCCTACATTCGGCCAACCCTACATATATACATGTATAGATGATTCTCATTCATTTCTTCACCTTACAATGATCACAACATGCTAACTAGACTTCAATTCATCACTTTAATACAACACAACACACACACACACATCACACGGCCAAGCCTCATACGTATGGCCTCAACTTCAACATACTTTATTTCATGATTCTCATCCATATTAACATACTACAACATACATACAACCTTTATAACACATAAAACATAATGAAATCTCACCTTTCCTCTTCAACTCCCCAACTTGCCTAGGGTTTGCGATCTACACAACGGGTGATTGGATGACCCGAACAATGCTTCCACGCTACTTAGGGACCTCAAAATAGTGGTTTTGCATCAATAAAATAATTTTGGAAGGGCTAGAAATGGGACCTCAATTTTTCTCACCTTGGCCGAGAGCCTTCTTTGTGGTGTTCTTCACTTCTATTTTTTCTAAGTGTTGAGAAATGAACTTGGATGACTTAGAAGTCATCTTTTGTATACTAGCAAGACTTGTACACGTGTCTATGGCCCACACCAATTTGTTGGAGCAATTAGAATTGAACACAAAATGGGTGGGCACCACTCCAATTCCACACGGCTAAGACCATGGAAAATGCATGATTTTCAAGTTCCACTAATTCCAATTTTGGTCCCAAATTTTCCTAATTGTTCCATAGCCAACAAATTCATGCACAACTTATGTCCCAAAATAAAATCGAAGGTCAAAAGTCTCGACTTTGTATCCCGGAATAGTTTTGTCCTTAATTTATCATAATTAATCCGGATTGTTCCAATGTACAAAAATGCGGGATATAACATCCTCCCCCCCTTTAGAACATTCGTCCTCGAATGTTAGATTAACCTTACGGGTCATACAAACAATTTTGGGGGAGTTTCTTTTACAACTATCACAACAATTCATTCATTGATCAACAACTCATTTATCAAACAATATAATCAAGTTAAGAATTTGGATTACCTGTAGGTACTGGAAATAGGTGAGGATACTTCTTCTTCATCTGCTCCTCAGCTTCCCAGGTCACTTCCTCTCGGTTATTATTCCGCCACAAAGACTTTAACAGAGGCCACATCTTTGTTCCGCAACTTTCTTACCTCGACGATCCAATATGGCTATAGGGCGCTCCTCATAAGATAGCTCCTCTCGTGACCTCGGATATCATCTACAGAAATACTCGGAAGGGTCACCAATACATTTACGAAGCATAGAAACATGAAATACCGGTGTACCGCTCCCAAATCAGTGCGAGATCTAACTCATAGGCAACCTTGCCTATTTTGCGAATAATCTGATAAGGCCCAATATATCTCGGACTGAGCTTCCCTTTCTTGCCGAATCTCATAACACCTTTCATAGGTGACACTTTCAGGAAAACCCAATCACCAGTCTGAAACTCTAAATGTCGACGGCGATTATCTGCATATGATTTCTGTCGACTCTGAGCCGCTAACAACCGCTCCCGAATGAGTTTCACCTTATCCACTGCCTGCTGGACCACATCTGGGCCAATCAACTCAGTCTCCCCAACATCAAACCAACCGATCGGTGACCTACACTTTCTACCATACAACGCCTCGTACGGTGCCATCTGAATACTGGAGTGGTAGCTGTTATTATAAGCAAATTCAACAAGCGGCAAATGGTCATCCCAGCTACCTCTGAAATCAATAACACAGGCCCACAACATATCTTCCAATGTCTGAATAGTGCGCTCGGCCTGTCCGTCGGACTGGGATGGAATGCGTACTTAGACTCACCGCGTCCCCGTCCCTCCCGAAAGGATCTCCGGGGCGCCGTGAACTCGGGCACCTATGTCGGAGATAATAGATATAGGAACTCCGTGAAGTCGCACAATCTCCTTAATATATAGCCCGGCATAATCCTCAGCTGAGTAGGTAGTCCGGACGGGAAGAAAATGGGCTGATTTTGTCAGCCTATCAATAATAACCCAAATGGAATCATACCTCCGTGGAGTGCGAGGTAAACCTGTAATAAAATCCATATTAATGATCTCCCACTTCCACGTCGGTATCTCCATCTCCTGCAATAGTCCACCGGGCTTCTGGTGCTCAATCTTAACCTGCTGGCAATTCGGACACTGAGCGACGAACTCCGCTATATCTCTTTTCATACCATCCCACCAATATAAGAATCTGAGATCATGGTACATCTTCATCGACCCTGGGTGAATAGAATAACGGGCATAATGTGCCTCGTCCATAACCTCGCCGCGCCCCCACCGCAACGTCGGTGCACATAACCGCCCCGTGAAATAACACTCCATCGGTGAAATCTCAAACGGAGTCTTCTCCGTGCCGGGCCGCATCTCTGCGTACCGTACCGAATAGGATCCTCATACCGATGCCGCTTAATATCTTCTCGTAATGGAGGATTCAAAAGAATACCTCGAACGAAACCCCAACATCTCCGAATCGCCCAAACGAACTCCAAGACTAGCCAACTGATGAATATCACGAACCATTGCTTTCCTCTCTGATGGCACGTCTGCTAGGCTACCCATAGACTTGCGGCTGAGTGCATCTGCCACAACATTAGCTTTTCCCGGATGGTAGAGAATATCAACATCATAATCTTTCAGCAACTCTAACCACCTCCGCTGCCGCAAGTTCAGCTCCTTTTGCTTAAAGATGTACTGGAGGCTCTTATGATCTGTATAAATATCAACGTGAACACCATATAAATAATGTCTCCACATCTTCAAAGCATGAATAACCGCGGCTAGCTCCAAATCGTGAGTAGGATAATTCTTTTCATGTTTCCTGAGCTGCCGGGAAGCATAAGCTATCACCCTGCCGTGCTGCATCAACACACACCCCAAACCAATACCAGAGGCATCACAATAAATCACATACCCATCTGGACCCTCGGGAAGAGTCAGGATCGGAGCCGTAGTCAACTTCTCTTTCAGCAACTGGAAGCTACGCTCACAAGCATCCGACCACTGGAACTTTGCTCCCTTCTGAGTCAGCCTTGTCAAAGGCGCTGAAATCGAAGAAAATTTCTCTACAAATCTCCTGTAATAACCGGCCAATCCCGTAAAAGCTATGCACCTCGGTCGGCGTCGTGGGCCTAGGCCAATTCTTTACGGCCTCAATCTTCTGGGTATCCACCCGGATTCCATCAGCCCCAATAATATGCCCTTAAACGCCACCGAAGTCACCGAATTCACACTTAAAAAAATTTAGCATACAGCTTCGGTGCCGAAGTGTGCCAAGTACCGTCCTCAAATGATCCGCATGTTCGCTTCTGATCGAGAATAAACGTAATGTCATCGATAAACACAATCACGAACATATCCAGGAACGGTCTGAATACCCGATTCATCAGGTCCATGAATACTGCTGGGGCATTAGTCAGCCCAAACGACATTACTCTGAATTCATAGTGCCCATACCGGGTCCTGAATGCTGTCTTGGGGATATCGGCCTCTCGCACCCGTACCTGATGATAGCCTGACCGCAGGTCTATCTTCGAGAAACACCTGGCACCCTGCAACTGATCAAACAAATCATCAATCCTGGGGAGGGGATATTTATTCTTGACGGTTACCTTATTCAGCTGCCGGTAATCAATGCACATCCGTTTAGCCGATCCATCTTTCTTTCTCACAAACAATACCGGCGCTCCCGGGGTGATGTATCGGGCCTAATAAAGCCCTTCTCTAATAAATCTCTCACCGCTCTTTCAATTCTTTCAATTCCGCAGTGCCATTCGTACGGAGGAATAGAGATAGCCGAGTATCCGGCAATAAATCAATAGCAAACTCTACCTCCCGCTCGGGGGAAGACCGGAAGCTCATCCGGGAATACATCTAAAAATTCATTAACCACGGGACCGACCGAAGAATCGGTGCCTCTCGCCTCTAAATCATGAACACGGACCGGATGATAAATATAGCCTTTCCTGATCATTTTTCTTGCCTTGAGGTATGAAATAAACTTACCTCTCGGCGATGCCGTATTACCTGCCCACTCTATGACTGGCTCCCCTGAAAACTGGAAACGGACTATCTTCTTTTGACAATCAACATTAGCATAACAAGAAGCTAGCCAATCCATACCCATAATCACGTCAAACTCAGTCATATCTAACTCTACCAGATCCGCCTTAGTACAGCGGCCACAGATAATCACTGAACAATCTCTATAAATCTGACTGGCTATAACAGAATCCCCTACTGGTGTGTAGCTACCTCAAAGGGCTCTATCGGCTCAGATTCTATCCCAATTTTATTAGCAACAAGGGGAGAAATATATGATAATGTAGAACCAGGATCAATCAGTGCATACACATCTCGAGAGAAAACCAGTAATATACCTGTGACGACATTAGGCGACGCCTCCTGGTCCTGTCGGCTGGCTAATGCATAAATGCGGTTCGAAGGACCGCTAGAACCAGGAACTCCACCACGACCCCTACCTCGGCCCGCTGATGCTGGCATACCTCGCCCCGCAGGGCGCATAGATACCGAGGAAGAAGATGAACCACCGACTGACCCGATAAACTGAGCTGCGCTGCCTGCACCACCTCTAACCGGACAATCTCTCATCAGATGGCCCTGACGGCCGCAAGTAAAGCACGCTCCCGTGGCACGAAAGCACTCTCCAGGGTGCTGTCTCCCACAGTGGGAACACGAAGGTCTAGGTGGTCTCATCTGACTGCTGGAACCTCTGTCCGATTGTGAGCCTGAAAACCTGGAGCTCGACCGCCCGGCAACAACCACGCACCATCGGATCTCCCGCCGGTGAACCGCGGGGGTACCCCGTCCGGGCCGGGGAGGATATCTCGCTCTCGCCGATGAGGCCGCTCGCCTCGAAAATCCCCGAATACCCAGAAGATCTAGCCCTCTTGGGCCGGCCCCCGTCGTAAGCCCCCGTCAGCCGGCGCCCTCTCGCGCCGTCCTCCATACCCCCGGGCGTGTGCCTCGTATGCGGCAATATCCAACACCGGGCCGGGCCGCCATCACTAAACAACTATCAATCATGTACTGGTCCAGCCCTACTATATATCGATGCATCCGGTCGGTCGTGTCGGCTTGTGTGTAGGCGCACATTCGGCCGCCGAATCGAACTCTAAACCGTAATCCCGGATCTACCGCCTCTCGCGAACGGGCGAATCCGTCCACTCGGCTCGCCGTACCTCGGGAGGTAGTGGGCCGGGGAAGGCCTCGTAAACTCGCCCCATACGGCCGGGAGGGGCACCCTCGCCTCGGACAGCATCCACGACTCATACCGCTAGTCGCTACATCGTGCAACCAAGATGACGCCATCTCAACCGACTCGTCTCGGAAGCACTAATCAATCGCAGGGTACGCTGCATCTGTCGGATGAACTCATGAGGGTCCTCTGCGGGCTTTGACCCGAAGAACTCTGGTGGCCCACAAAGTAGAAAATCACGGGCCCTGTGACTGTCGCGCCTGTCTGCGCGATCCTCCCCTGCTCCCTGTCTATGGACCTGCCCCGCTACCAACCGAGTCAACAACTGGACCGCCTCTCGTAAGGTCCCATCATCCGCCCCTGGCTGGGGGCTGGAGGCTGTGTACCGGTGCCGCGAGAGCCGGCGGTGGAGCCCCCCCCGTGCCGCAGCTCGTGGCGCCCCAAATCCCTCCGATACCGGCGGCGTAGCGAACTAGCCGTCGGAGGCACAATAGCCGGCTCGATCGGGCACGAGCCCTAGTAGTCACCGGGCTCGGCCGGTCTCACCTCGCCGCCGTAGACTTGCCCTTCGGGCAGCCGTGGCCTTCCTCGGAGGCATCGCCGAAAACAAAACATTCCGTCGAAAAGAGTCATCCCGATAACACGGCTCTATCGCACGATCTAAGATCGAAGAAAGACAACATCCTAAATGTCCCGTAGCCTCCTCGTTTATAGATGTGGTGCACAACACACCGATAAACAAGACTCTACTGGACACGGTCTGTAGACATTCCGAGGACGAACCGCTCTGATACCACTTCTGTCACGACCCAACCCCGTAGGCCGTGACTAGTGCCCGAATTGGGCACCCAAACACATTCATGAATCCGAGTCGCAAACAGATGGCTTATACCGACACAATATCAAACGCTGTCTCAGATTATATCAAACTGTCTCAAACACATCGCAA
Source organism: Lycium ferocissimum (assembly GCF_029784015.1). Taxonomy (NCBI): domain Eukaryota; kingdom Viridiplantae; phylum Streptophyta; class Magnoliopsida; order Solanales; family Solanaceae; genus Lycium; species Lycium ferocissimum. The sequence continues at coordinate 22,722 of NW_026726153.1, forward strand.
ACACAACCATATATATATCAAAAGCCGACAAGGCTATCAAATGGCGCAACGGCCCAAAACATATACAAATGCAAGCCGACGAGGCTGCCACGGCGAATGGAATCGCCCAGAACATAAATCATACAAACACAACCGTACGAATGGGCATAACTCACATACATGTCCACAGACCTCTAAACAGATAGATAGAATCATATGACGGGACAGGGCCCCGCCGTACCCTTGAACAAATATATACAAATGCAACGAACGAATATATATCAAAATGTGGCTCCGGAATAAGGGGAGCACTCCAACAGCAGAAGAGGGTGTCCTAAACAGGTGGATCACCAAACTGTGCGTCTGTACCTGCGGGCATGAAACGCAACCCCCGAAGAAAGGGGTCGCACGAAATATGTACCGAGTATGCAAAGCGAGAAAATATGGTATACAAACCGAGTCATAAACAAATAGAGGTATAGAAAAGGTAAATGCATTTCCAAAATATCAGAATGTTACTTTCAAAATATAAATCATGCATAGGGCACAGAAAATATGGTCGCCCGCCTGTCGATGGCGCCATAACACAGCATAACACCAGATAGTTTCAAATCTCCGTATCCCCGTCACATATCATACACAGCATATCGCCATACACAGCATAGCTCCAAATATAGCGGAACCCGGCCCTCGAGCGAGGGGCTCGGTGAACCATAAACACAGCATAACACCGGAGTATATCATAATGCGCACGACAACAGAACCGGCCCGGGACTCGGCGAAAGATATAACAAAATGCACGAGCGGAGTCGTGAGGAATCATATGCATAAAATCATTGTCATAAATCCAAAAGATAAGTAGAATAGTCATATTTGAAATCGGAATAATAATTACAACATTTTCTTTCAAAAGTTGTCGAAATTACATAAAGGAGCGTCGCGGGACCCACGGACGGGCGTAGACCCGAGCTGGGCCCGCTCATGGAAAACATACTCGTCTAACATCATACAAACTTCTACGAAAATCTCAAGGCAATCCGAGCTTTTCTGTGAAAGTTATGGGCGTTTGTAGTGTTAGAATCGTTTAAGAATAAAAACCTTTTTGAAAAATTAAACTTTCATATAACTTGGGTAAATCAATACTTCTAAGGACATAAGGATCAATGTTTCGTCATATCAAACATGAATACCAAGAAACAAATGCGTATCATAGGCATGCTCGGATTGCGAGAATAGAGTTTCCTCGAAGTTCGTGTCATAGCCTATTTTTAACTAAGGCATGCCAAAGAAAGAAGGTTGCTTTACATACCTCAAACGCTCTCCAAAACAATCCAAACTCAAGCTAAATCCAACCTACGTCTTGGGCTGCCCAAGGTCTACAAACAAGTAATAATATGCCAAACATTAGCTATAGACATTTTTAGCATTTAATTCCAATTTAGCCCTTAATTCTACAGAAATTTGGGCAGCATTTCCCCTGTAAATAGGTCACCCCGAGAATTTAACTCGGCCAAATCAATCAAAAACAACAACAACAACCAACCTAGCAACATCAAAAACCAATCCGGAAGGCAATACAACAATAATAACTCTCTTTTCCATCATCTAACAACATTCATAAATTCAATTCAACGGCTTACCTTCAAGCCAACATCGACGCCTATACATTCAAATACTAACCCGAACCCATACCAACAATATTTAAAGACATTCTAAGAAATTCATACAACGTTTCCAACAATCCAAGAATTTCTCCAATCTACCCAAAAAAACAAACCCCTAACCCGAGAACCTCCTTTTTAACATATTCCTCATTTTCAAATCATGATTTGCATCCACAATTCACATTCTAACAATGCTATTCTCATCAATATGCAAATTACATTAAATGTACAATAACCTCCAAATCAGTCCGCAACAATTACAACATCAATCTGAATCATTAAACATTCATTTCCAACATAGAATTCATTACGACAACATTCAAAATACTAATCAACAATGATCTATTTCTTGTCGCATCAATAGCCTACATTCGGCCAACCCTACATATATACATGTATAGATGATTCTCATTCATTTATTCACCTTACAATGATCACAACATGCTAACTAGACTTCAATTCATCACTTTAATACAACACAACACACACACACATCACACGGCCAAGCCTCATACATATGGCCTCAACTTCAACATACTTTATTTCATAATTCTCATCCATATTAACATACTACAACATACATACAACCTTTATAACACATAAAACATAATGAAATCTCACCTTTCTCTTCAACTCCCAACTTGCCTAGGGTTTGCGATCTACACAACGGGTGATTGGATGACCCGAACAATTCTTCCACGCTACTTAGGGACCTCAAAATGTGGTTTTGCATCAACAAAATAATTTTGGAAGGGCTAGAAATGGGACCTCAATTTTCCTCACCTTGGCCGAGAGCCTTCTTTGTGGTGTTCTTCACTTCTAATTTTTCTAAGTGTTGAGAAATGAACTTGGATGACTTAGAAGTCATCTTTTGTATACTAGCAAGACTTGTACATGTGTCTATGGCCCACACCAATGTGTTGGAGCAATTAGAATTGAACACAAAATGGGTGGGCACCACTCCAATTCCACACGGCTAAGACCATGGAAAATGCATGATTTTCAAGTTCCACTAATTCCAATTTTGGTCCCAAATTTTCCTAATTGTTCCATAGCCAACAAATTCATGCACAACTTATGTCCCAAAATAAAATCGAAGGTCAAAAGTCTCGACTTTGTATCCCGGAATAGTTTTGTCCTTAACTTATCATAATTAATCCGGATTGTTCCAATGTACAAAAATGCGGGATATAATATAAGGACCTCCTTAATAAAGGGGGGGGGGGAGAACATATTGAACTTGAAAGAGGTTATGGCGTTCTTATGCCCCAGAAGGGGGAATTTACTATCTTGGAGCCAAAGTTCGAAATAATCGTCAACACAAGGAAACCAAAAACACATATACTTGTGTTATGGGAGAATCGGAAGGCAGTAAGGCCTTCTGTAACCCTATGCCTTTGAGTTGTATCACAAGATTTGAGGGATAAAGGTTAAGGGAACAGCTGTAGCAGAAAGCCTAAGGAATAGTGGTGGCAAGAGCCCAAGGATTTAGTTGAACTCGAATTATGAGTTACTATAAGTGTAGTTGTACTGTAAAGGATAGCGAAAGGTGCAGAACCATTATGTATATACACGCTTTGGACCGATAGAAGTAGCCTTGGAAAGGGACTAGGAGAAATAGTTGAAGGGCATAACCATAATACGCACTAACGACAAAGTCATGTTGGGTGAGCACTCGGAGTGTAAAGGTAAATAGTGACAAGGATGTAGGGATTAATGACGCTGACCATTGAATCGCAAGGAGCTCAGTTGCAGTTAACTCCTGGAGATCACTCCAGAAGAGATAAGGTCACAAGTGAATCCCGATATAGTATGTCTGTCACACCCTAACCTTATTAGGGTGTGATGGGCACCCGACCCTTACTTAGGGCCGAGCGAACCCTCAGACTCTTACCGCATACAAAGTCACGCCAAACTTTTTAAATCAAATAAGATAAAGTACATAGTAAATTTTTTTTTCTTCAGAAATACTCTTTCGTAGCTCCCAAACCGAACAAATCTATAACCATACAAAACTCAATACATAACACGGACCGACATATCGGGCTGGGATGTGAGCCGAGCCTTCCTGATCGACAACCAACACCCATGATGCTGTTTGCAAAGTCTCTAACATCCATCCAGAAAGCATATCATAAAAACTCTGACTCGGCAACACTCCAGGAGCAAGTGGAGCTGCCAACCCACGAATTTGGAACATCTTCTCGTAATGGTCGCTAATCATCCGGGGAGTACCGCGCGGTATGAAACGCGCCCCCCCGAAGAAAGGGGGTCAGTACGGAATATGTACTGAGTATGCAAAGCAGAAAGTACAGAAAACAAAATCATAACCGAAGTCAGGAGTACAGAAAACAAATATGATAATCAGAATACCAAAATGCTTCGCTTTCTTTTGAAAAACATTTCTTTTCATACATATTAAAATCAAACATATCATATAGCCGACATTAACCGACCGATCATAATTGTTATACCCCGCGTTTTCGCAGCATGAGTTTGACATGTACCTCATCATAGTATATGTGGAGTTTTAAGGTGTTTCAAAATCCTAAAATGAAGTTCGTCGAGTCTAGTTTGTAATGCAACAAACCGTTCATTGATAGGACATCGGAGTAGAGAATTATAGACGTTACAAACCGAATCGTCGACGCAGAAACAGCTTTCCCGCGGTTGCTACTGCGCTTAAGATCGCTAAGATCGCTACAAGATCGTAGCTACAGTAAAACCGACTTCAAGCAGTCCGTTTTAAGGGACAAAAAGCTCATTTTTTTTCAGCCAAAGTTCCAAAAAATTTTAAAATTCAAAGACAAAAAAGGAAAAAAATTCCAAGCCTTCAACTTGATTTCAAGAATCATAATTTTCTTGAATTCTTGTCAAGTTCGAGATTCTCTACAAAGTGGTATAATTATTTTGGCAAGAAACTACCTTTTGTGGCAAGTGGAAGAATTGAGAAAAGGTAAGAATTTTATCATTTTCGTACCATGGAAGATATATACATGTGTTGTAGATGATTTATGAATGTTGAAATGTGTGGAAAAGGGCGAAATTCATGAAATATATGTGTGTGTAGTATGGCCGAAAATAGTGGTGTCATGAAGAATAAATGAAATGATTTTATTGAGCATGTTGATTGTTGTTGAGTAGCGAATTTTATGATGTTAAATGAGGATTAAATGATTGGAAATGAAGTTGAACTCGTTTGTGGATTATGGAAGAAATTAATGTGATGTTAGTATGGTTCCTTATGATTATAAGAGTGAATGATATTGCTAAAGTATAGATTTTATGTAATTATGGAAATGGAATTGTAAGATGCAAATTACGATTGTCGTTAATGAAATTGGAAGACAAAAATGTGTTGTGGAAGTTATGTCTAAAGTTGGAAGCTTTGGATGAATTATGGTTTCGGTGGAACTTTTGAGTAATTTATGGAAACAATGTGAAATTCTCTTGATTTGCCTTTGAATGGCCTTGAAGTAGAGAATGAATACGAAAATGGTAATATTAGTTTGATAACGAGAAGTTGGAATAGAAGTTGTCGCCTTATATAGAAATGAAGACTATTTATGTTATAGTGCTTATGACAATTGTTGATGTTGTTGTTGTTGACATTCTGGGCCGAGCCATATCCTCGGGATGGTGTGTTTACAGGGGAAATGCTGCAGAAATTTCGGTAGACAAACATGAATTTAAGTTGAACTCTTGGAAGCTATAACTCACAATTGGTAAACATGACCATTTGTAGATTTTGGAGAAAACGGGATTCGAATTTGGAGAAGCTTAAGAAGCGGAAAAGGTATGTAAAGCTGTCCCTTTCCTTCTTTGGCATGTCTAGGGGTACTAAGTTTGGATTTGAGCCTCGGGGGTTATTCTGTTCATGGAAATCCGAGTTTGAAATTGAGTGCTATTCATTCAATGTAATTGAATTAGATTCCTTACCTCTTGTTGAGAAAAATGTTCAAACATCTATAACTTGCATAAGTGTAACCGAATCACCTTGAAACTTGTTTTACACTAAAGAGCTAAAGAAAGTATAAAGTCCGATTTTCTAAAACCACTCCGAAGGGGTGTGATATATTATTTTCTAAATCTTTCTTAAAACCACTCCGAAGGGGTGTGATATATTATTTTCTAAAGCTTTCTTAAAACCACTCCGAAGGGGGTGTGATATATTATTTTCTAAAGCTTTCCTACAACCACTCCGGCGGGGTGTGATATATTATTTTCTAAGGCTTTTCTACAACCACTCCGAAGGGGCGCGTACAAAACCACTCCGATGGGGGTGTGAGATTTTATTATTTAAACTTTTCAAAACCACTCCGAAGGGGGTGCGATATCTCATTATTATTATCATTATGCCGAAGGGGCTAGGATTAGTAGTATGTCACGAGTGGCATGTCCGATGGGGCCGGGATAGCCGTATGTCACGAGTGGCATGCCCGAAGGGGCTAGGATGCCGGGGCCGCATGTCCGATGGGGCCGGGATAGACGTATGTCGGACCGGCATGCCCCGAAGGGGCCATCATTTTACGTCGGGGCGGCATGTCCGATGGGGCCGGGATAGACGTATTTTTGCGGACCGCACACCCGAAGGGGATTATTATTATTATTATTACTATTATTATTATTATTATTATTATTATTATTATTATTATTATTATTATTATTATTATTATCATCATTATCATTATGCGGGATTATGGAAGCGGCAATGCCCGAAGGGGCCATCATTATTATTGCGCGGGAAGCGGCCGTCCGGCGGACTATTTCATTGGTATGTCGGAGGCGACACACGGGTTAGGTTGCATCCTTTTCTTAAGGAATGTGTGTTCATTTGTATTATTTACTTAAGGATTGTTCTAGGACCCCATGTATACATTTATATTTCCTCCCGCCGAGGGCCGGCAGTAATGAGCTTGATTGTGATTTCTTTTCTTCTAAATTGAGCTATGGTTGTTATTTGTAATCGCTTTACATACTCGTACATATCCGTACCGACCCTCCTTCTTCGGGGTCGCGTTTTCATGCCACGCAGTACACCCGACGAAGAGAAGACTTTGCTAGGAGTTGTTTCCGCGGGATTGGCGAGCTCCATTTCAGTTCGGAGTGTTGCCGAGTCGGGCATTTATGTCATGGTATTTGTATATCCTAGAGACTTTGCAGACAGTGTCCTGTGGATTGGGTGTCGAGGAACGCGAATCGGTTATAGATGTTAAAAGAGTGTGTATTTTCAGATACTGTCAGATGGTAAAAGTTATGTGATTATTTGCACAGTTTTCATAATCCGTATAAAAAGCAGTGATCTCTATTTTGGAAAGTTTCATGTTTCTTAAAAATTTTCAAAATGACGGATTTTAGTAACGCGAACGTTTAAGGGTTCGCTCGACTCTGAGGAGGGTCGGGTGCCCATCACACCCTAGTAAGGTCGGGGTGTGACAATAATCCAGACTGTCAAAATCACATATCATATGCACACATATCGTGTCCCGGCCCTCTAGTGAGGGACTCGGCAAATAAGATCATATCATCATATTATCACATATCACATATACACATACCGCGGCCAAATACCCAGCGGCAATATCACATATACATATACCGCGGCCAAATACCCGGTCAATATCACACATACCGCGGTCAAGAATCCAGCGGTCCATAGCACACATACCGCGGCCAAGTATCCAGCGGTCAATGTCACACATACCGCGGCCAAGTATCCAGCGGTCAATATCAATGGTCAATATCACACATACCGCGGCCAAGTATCACGGTCAATATCACACATACACGTGCACATACACATATCCACATACACACATACCGAAATCCGAAACCATATGCACACATATCCGGACGACGAAGCGCACATACACACTTACCAACATCTCAAGACTTAATAGAACAATCATACTCCCCGTCGTCGACAACCAAAACATCGCAGTTCTGAAGATATTCCTATCAGAATGTTCGTAGAAAATTATTCATAAAAGATTACTCACATCAGGATCCTTATATCAGATTACATATCCAATCAAAATACTTTTACCAGAATACTTATATCGGAATATTCTGTGTCGAATGCTAATGTCAGAATACTTATATCAAAATACTTACGTCAGAATGCTTATATCAAAATACTTATATCAGAATATTTATATCCGAATGGTCAAAGCAAAACACTTGTATCGGAATTTCCAGATACTTATACCAGAGAATACATACGAATCATAACAAACTCGGAATGATAGCCAAAAGTTTACCCTTAATTATTGTACGAAAATTGGCCAAATAGGGCAATACAGTTAGGTCTCGGGAATTGTGGGCCCACCTCGGATCACGTCGAGGTGGCGTACGGAAATTACGGACATTAAGCTTTATGGAACCACCTGTGAAGGTCTTAAAGTAGTTTGGTTCCATTTGTGAAAGTTAAAGATGTTTAAGTTATTTTTTCAACAAAACATAAAGTATCTAATTCAATTCCATTGAATGAAAAATGACCAAATTTAAGCTCGGATTTCTAAGAGTAGAATCATCTCCGAGGTTCCAATCATAACCTATCACATCTAGGACATGCCAAGAGAAAGAAAGGGTAAGCCTTACATACCTGTACCGCGACCGACTAGCTATGCTTATTTGTCCAAACTTGTTAATCTACATACAAAAGAATTCACACAATCATTTAATCCATTGTTATTCACTTGTCTCAATTTTTCAAATAAATTCACTTGTATTCTGCCGAAATTTCGACAGCATCTCCCCTGTAAATACACCGTCCCGAAAATATGGCTCGGCCCAAACCAACATCAACAACAACAATACCAACATCTATTATGATGTTTCCATCTCCAAAATATCTCATAAAACCGCCCCCACGCTGTTTTCCAACTTTCATAACTATTTAACTCAGTATACAATCATTTAATCACACTTCCTTCGTAAATAAATCGGTATTAATACAAATAGAAAGAAATTCATACCTTTATCCCTTTAATATTGCTCAATATCTACTTTTTCCATGCTAAATTTAGGCCACCACACGTCGTTATACGATTAAATAAAACTATCCGCTATCCGGTAGGAATTGGGAAATTATACACGGTTTGGGCTAAAATTTTGTTTGGAAGGGTTGGGGAAAACTCTCCAGATTTTGGAGAGTATTTAGGGGTGTTTGGCCTGAAAATAAGGGGGTTTACCCCTTTTTATAACGTGTTTGAATCTGCCAGAACCGTCTGGAAAAGTGGTCAGCGCGTTCGCGCTGAACCTTTTTTTTCTGCCTGGACCTTCGTTCAGTAAAATGGTCATAACGTTTGATCCCGATATCGTGTGAGGGCCCACAACCTATGGTTGGAAAGCTCTTGCAATTATCTACAACTTTTATTTCTAGGGGAGTTCCCAAATTCCAAATTTATAATGCCGTTTTTGCCCCTCCAAGTCAGATCATCCGGAAACGTTCCCTTAAATCGTCCTTTTGGAGGGCTTACACTCATTTTTGGCTTATGGGTCCTTCTTAGGACTTCCTCAACCTTCCATGTACCACTCATACGCCTATTCAAATGTCTTTTATAACGCTCCGATGTGTGGGCCCCACTTGGCGAGCGATAATCTAGAACTTCTTAGTAAGCGTCATATGAACCAATTCACTCCCATATGGTCTCCAAATGTCACGTATAGGTTGCTATTACCTTCTTATAGCACAACCTTCATTCCGAACATGATTCTCAAATTTTTGTTCAGCACGTTCGCACTACGTGGGGGCACGTTCGCACTACGTGGGGGTACGTTCGCGCTGTATCTGCCCTTTGGCCTTCTGCGCGTTTGCGCCACTCGCTGGCGCGTTTGCGCAGACCGTTTTCTTGGCTTGCCCCTCAAAATTGTAATGTTCATATCTCCCCTTACCGATGTCTGATTGAGGTGCTCACAGTTGCGTTGGGAACTAGACTTCCCGAACTTCACTTTCAACTTTTGTTTTACTTCAAAACCGTCAATATACTAGAACATACCATTTCTTCCATTTTGGCAAAATTTTCGTATCAGACCTTGCCCTCAACATTCCACGACTACCTCGAAATATCCGAACGTACAAAGTACGGGCTATAACAATGTCACCCTCAGACTGACGGATAGACCGAGCGTACTATTCAGACGCTAGAAGATGTGTTGCGAGCCTGCGTCATTGACTTCAGAGGCAGCTGGGAAGATCCTCTGCCCCTTGTGAAGTTTGTCTATAATAATACCTACTATTCTAGCATCCAGATAGCCGTATGAGGCTTGGTATGGCAGGAGGTGGGCGACACCGATTGGCGGGTTTGATGTTGGTAAAACTAAGTTAATTGGGCCAGACAAGTAGTTGACAAGTGAAACTCATTCGGGAGCGGTTATTGGCAGCTCAGAGTCGACAGAAGTCATATGCAGATAGTCGACGTCAACACCTAGAGTTTCAGGTCGACGATCGGGTATCTTTGGAAGTGTCACCCTTGAAGAGTGTTATGAGGTTCGACAAAAAAAGGAAGCTCAGTACGAGGTATGCTGGACCTTACCAGGTCGTCCGTAAATTAGGCGAGGTTGCCTATGAATTAGACCTACCGTCCGATTTGAGAGCCAGCCGACCTATAGCCACTGTTGCATGATCGCCGGTGAGAAGATTGTGTACTGAAGACGTAGCTTCCGTTAAGGTAATGTGGCGAAACAATATCAGAGGAGAGATGAAGAATACGTATTCCTACCTAGTTCCTATGTCTGCAGGTAATCTAAATTCCTTATTGGGTAGTGCGGATTGTTGAATGAACTGTATGTGACAGCAATGAAAGAGACTCCCCCGAAGTGCTTATAAGACCCTATAAGACTAGTTTAACATTCGAGGACGAATGTTCTAAAGGGGGGGAGGATGTTATATCCCGTATTTTGTACAATAGGATAATCCGGGTTAACCATGAAAAGTTAGGGACAAGACTATTCCGGGGTGCGAAGTTGAGATTTTCGACATCTGATTTTATTTTAAGGCATAAGTTGCTTATGATTTTATTGGCATGGAATATTAAGGAAAATTTGGGGTTAAAAGTGAATTATGGAAAGTTATTAAATTTTCATGAAATGGCCAAGTTTGGCCGTGTGGCATGGTGTGGGACCCACCCTTGGTTGGCCAAATTTGACTAGTCCAAGCTATGAAGGGTGCATGTGATTACTACACAATTGTAAGGGTTAAAAGTGAAAAAAATAATTCTTGAGGGGGCTAAGGTGGCCGGCCAAAGAGGTGTGGGCCATAGGGCCACATGTAGAAATTTTATGTGGACATAAAAGATGACTAAGTAAGTCATCTTCATCATTTTATCTCCTAGAAATTTCAAGAAGTTGGAGAAAGAGAGGAGAGGGTATTCGGCCATGGTGGCCGAACCCATGTCCATGGAAATTCTTCACAAAAAAAATTATCTCTCCTAGGTTTTCTACTAATTGGAAGGTGCTAAACAACATGGAATAATTGTTAGGGCAAGCCAAGCCTTTGTTCATGCAATTCTCAACCTAAGTCATGTTGAAGAACTAAGTGAAAAAGGTAAGTTTTAATCCTCTTTTCATGTGTTATGAAGGGTTGTGCATGTTGTAGTAAGTGGAAATGGATGAAATTCATGAAAATATGGGTGTTAGTGTGTGGCCGTGTGTGTGTGGTGTTTTGTAGGATGTGGTGAACAAATTTTATTTAGTGTTTTTGGTTGTTGTTGTATGGATTCCATAATGGAAATGATGGTTTAATGATTTAAATGGAAGTTGGAATTGTTTGTAAGTTGTTGGAGAAGATAATGTAATTTTAATATAGTTTTGTATTATTGTGGTTAAGTTGTTAATATGTGGAATGTTGGTGTAGTTTATGAATTTGGAAGAAAGAAATGTATTGTTGTTGTCCCTATGGAATTTGAGAGGTTTCGGGTGATGTTGCCCATTGGTTGGGCCATTTGAATATTTTGCGGATTGTTTGAAATGTTCTTGAATCTTGTTTGAATGGTTTCGGATTAGCACTTGAATGTATGTATGTCACACCCCGACTTGGTTTAGGGTTGGTACATGCCACCAAAAGACTTCTACTTGCTTAAACACTTACTCCAAGTTGTAGAGAACCTTCCATTAGGTAGGAAAAGTGGAAGAAAATAATTTTTCTTGGCCAACTTCTTGCTTCCAAATTTTGGCCACCATGGCCGAATGCTTCTTTCCTTTCTCTCTTCTTTTTTTTTTTCTTTCTTTCTTTCTTTCTTTCTTTCTTTCTTTCTTTCTCTCCACTCTATCAAATTAAAATATGAACACATATATATATAGCCCCCATGAGCATGTGAGGGGCACATGCCCCCCTCTCTAGATTTTTCTTTTCTTTTCCTTTCTTTATTTCTAGAATTTTCTTATTTTGTCATCCTTTTTCCATATTTATGCATGTGCATTTTGCATGGCTTTCACTAAAAGAAATATGAACACATGGCCCTTCTCTTGAATCTTCATAAAGCCTTGTGAAATTACCATTTTGCCCCTAGCCTTTTACATTATTTCCACGGCCCATTTTGCGAATTTCTCTTTTGGCCCTTAACCTTTCACAATATTTCCATACTAATAATAGTCATAAATAACGACTCGTCCATTAAAATAATTTTTTGAAAATGGTCTCGCCCTTAACTTTCCACGACGACTTTGGAATTTCCAAACGTACAATATACGGGCTATAACATCCTCCCCCCCTTTAGAACATTCGTCCTCGAATGTTCAACTGACCTTATGGAGCCTTGTAGCGCTGCGGGAGGGGGTTTCTCTTATCGTTGCCCTTTTTCTTCATACTCATTCCATACCCTCTACCTTATTTCCTCTCTATAGTCGAACTCATTAAGTTTTCCCTTTACTTCTTGTCTATATCATCGTTTTGTCCACATTTCCATATCCTTTCATCCCTACTTACGGAAATTGATTCTCGAATCTCACACACTTCTCTCTTGTTCCTCATTGCCAAGCCCCTAAATCCTTACACGAATCCTCATTCCGTGTTATGAGTTTCCTTTCTGGTACTTGAGAATATGGTGATCTCCTTACCTATAATAGGGTCTCCCCCCCTTTTTAAGGGCTCCTCATATGCCAACAGTTCCTCTTTTCAACTCCGTGCACAACATAGCAAAATTTTTTACCGTAAGTGTTCCTTTCATTTTCCGTCGATACCATCCTTCTTGTCGGCATTCCCATATCTTTCTATCCACTATTGGTCCTTTCGTACGTCTAGTTTGCTTACTTACTTGTAATTTTTTTCTTAACCATGCACCTGCATTGCAACGGCATATCCGTACTTTTGAGCATTTCGCCACTCTTGTTCTTAGCACAAAATCCTTACGATTGGTACCTTCTCCTTTCTTGTTGTTTGCGGCCATACTGAAGTCCACAAAATATTCTCTCTAGTGTACAAATCATCCTATTCTTAATTCACCTTTTAAGAGAGTTCCTCCACACCGAGGCAACCGTGTTAGTGTAACCGCCATTTATTCCCTTATATACCTTTCAAAAACCGGGATCTTCTAACATCATCACAAGACCTAATCGTCCTTTTCTCTTACTTCACGTTCCTTGTCATGGTCGCTATTCTGTTAGCTCCACTTATTTAAATCGATTTTCAATCCTCACACACTTTTCCTTCGTTTCATATTACTACACTCTATTCTTTTTACGCACCCATGCTTGCAACTTCATCCCAAATAATCCTGTGTCTTTCCAGTTATTCCTTTTCTGGAAGTCTTGCCCAGTCTTGTTTCCTTATCTTTCACTTCTTTCGGATATTTGATCTCTTTATTTCCCACCTACTCACTCATTTTCTCCTTTACTGGGAATTCTTACTTTTCACCTTCTTCCGGCACTTTCGTCTCTTTGCTTCCCATCAACCCACTCTCTTTCCTTTCCAATTATCACTATATTAGACTCTCCAGTCTTAGTCTATAGTAAAACAATGACAGCTTTCCTTGTAGCACCTGTACCGCTTACCTTTGCTGTCACTTGGGCTTCGGTCCCCTTACTTGACTAATGTCCTTCTCACCGTAGCGTCAGTTGCTGGGACTCCCTTGTCCACCGATGCAATCATATGGAATATCTACACACTCATATGTACATATATATGTGCATTATTCACTAACCCACAAAATACTTTCAAACATTGTTCAAGCCTATCCAGTCGTCTCGAGTTTGTGATGCACTTTCTGTTTCTTTACCATTCTAGTCTATCTCGTCTTATGTGACCCCGTATGGTTCCCAACCATTCTGTATACCTTAATTTCCCCCTTACGTCACTCTTAACTTCTCATTTCTCTCTTGTATCTCAATTTTTAAAACTTTTGGTTTATTTCCCAGGGGGTCACCCATCCTGAAATTGCTTCCACCTAAGCACGCTTAACCCCGAAACTTTGGTGGAACTCGGTGCCTTAACACTGATATAATCGCGTCCGCTTTCTCATATGACCTTTATAACATGGTCTAAAATCAGCCGAAGCCTTACAGCTTCCGAAACATTTTCATATTACGTCATTTCCACGAGCCGATGTGTTTTTATTATACATTATGTTACAGAGCCCTTATGTTTACAGATTGTGTTTAACTGGAAACGACAAAGGGTTTTGAAAGTTTTACTATGTATTTTATTTTTGTTTAATCTAAGAATCCAAAGAAAGTATGTATGTAATAAGAGTCAGCGGGTTCGCTCGGCTCCGAATATGGGGTCGGGTGCCCATCACACCCTAGTAGGATTGGGGTGTGACAATGTAAGCGTTGATGTTGGCTTGATCATATGTGGTTAATTTGAACGTAAATGGAATGTTGTCGAAATATGTAGAAAAGAGTTATTGATGGTAGAATGCCTTTTGAATTAATTGTTGATGTTGCTAGAATGGTTGTTGGTATTGTTGTTGAAGATTTAGCCGAGTTGAAATCTCGGGGATGTTGAATTTACAGGGGAAATCTTTGCCCAAATTTTTGTAAATGGATTGCTAGTTTAGAATTGGATTTCTAAGAACTTACGACTAATATTGGGCGTCTAATGATGTTATTGTAGATTTTGAAGAAGCCAAGACGTAAGTTTGGATTAATCTAGGAAGCGGACGAGGTATGTAAAGCCTAACCTTTCTTTCTTTTGGCATGTCCTAGTTGTAAGTACGAGTCTCGGGGGAACTCCATTCCTAAGATCCGAGCACGTATACGATTCTTATTTACTTCTTAATGTTAACGTTCTTAATATGGTCAACTTATGGTTCTCAAGTCTTTTGTACAGTTGGATTTTAAATTTTGCATAAAGAATGTTGTTTTTAAAGGATTCTATAACTACGAACAATCGTAACTTTCATAGACAAGCTCGGATAGTTTCGAAACGTTCGTAGGGGATTCTATAATAGATAATATCCCCAACCTTCATAAGATGGACCCGGATCGGTTTGATACTCGTCCGTGGGCCCCGAGACTTTCCCCCGTGTAGTATTAACGACTTTTGAAAGGATTTAGTGTGACTATCGTCTTAACCCTCGAGCATCGATCACTTACTTCTCTATTAAGTTTGTAATGACGATTATGCCCCTAATTCCCATAAGTTATTTCATATGGTTTGATACGTATCTATGAGTCCTAAAGTTCTATTTGATATACCCTCGAACGATATTCGGAAGAAACTTGATTTGGATCGTCGTCTTGATTTTTAAATGATGATTCATTTTGAATGTTCTATTGAGTCTTTGAAAGTATTTTAAATTGCATATAGTTGCTCACGACTCGCTCGTGCATTCGTTATTACCTCCTTCACCGAGTCCCGGTTTGGTTATGTTTCGTGCGCACTATGATATATTCGGAGTATGATGTGTCCGGTTCGCGAGCCCTCGTTAGAGGGCCGGGTACCGAGTATATTTGGTGTTATCTTTGTGTTATGATGTGTTATGATGTGTGACGGGGATACGGAGATATGAAACCTTCTGGTGTGATCTTTGTGTTGTGGCGCCAACGACGGGCGGGCGACCACAGTTCTAAGAGCCCCATGCATGATTTGTGTTTTCATGAGTAAGCATTTTGATATTTTGGATACTGCATTTACTTTCTGTACTTCCGGCTTTAACTATGATCTTGTTTACTATATTTCATGCTTTGCATACTCAGTACATATTCCGTACTGACCCCCTTTCTTCGGGGGCTGCGTTTCATGCCGCGCAGTGCGGATACCTACTCGGATGATCCACCGGCTTAGGGTTCTGTTCGAGGTTTGTCTTGGAGCGCTCCCTTGTTCTGGAGCCTATACTTTGATCCAGCTTCTGTTATTGCATGTATGTATATGTTTATTCACGGGTACGGCGGGGCCCTGTCCCGTCATATGACTTTGTTATTATTCTTAGAGGTCTGTAGACATATATGTGTGGGTTGTGGGTAATCTCTGTTCAGTTGTGTCTGTGGGAGTTGCGATCGCCCCCCCCCCCCCCCCCCCATACTATGATAGCCTTATCGGCTTATATGTGATATTATCTCGCTTTGGATTGCGATAGCGATATGTATATACGTACATTTGTGACTTCGGGGCAACGTTCCACTTTTACGCAAATACATGTTATTTGTGCGGTATAAGTTATTCGTACGCTATTTCTGATTAATGGGTGTGTACGGGTGCCCAGTTCGGGCACTAGTCGCGGCCTACGGGGTTGGGTCGTGACAAATCTTAAATAGCCTATATACAGAAAATCACCAAATTCCATTCATGAATCGATCCCCAAATCCAGATTTTCCATTCTCATATCCTTGGAGCTCAAAACCTCAATTTTCCCTAACCAAATCATGCTATAAACGCTAATAAAATGGAAAAATCATTGGGAATCATAAAAATAAGGATTAGAATCTTACCCTCTCTTCAAAATGTGAAAAACACCGCAAAAATCGGAGCTCTAGAGCTCAAGTTATGATGAAAATACCAAATGGAGAAGTCTGAAATTTAATACTCAAAGGTCTTCGCATTTGCGACCAAAAATTCTCATTTGCAACCATCACATTTCATAGTAGAAGTCCACATTTACTACCACAAGTTTGCATTTGCGAACTCATCAGATACTATCAACAGTTGTCCACGCTAATAAAACCATAACATCCTCATACGACCTCGAAATTCGACGATTATTTTTGCTATTATTCCATAATCATGATACAGATCTAATGATTCAATTAAAATACAATTTGGAGTTTATTTGCTCAATATGGTACCCTTTATGCTAAAAAAATGATCTTTGAAACATCAAATACGAGCGCGCCACAACCCAAATCTATCCGAAACTCATCAGAATCTAAACAAAATTTGTGGACAAGTGCAAAATCTTGATACAAACCTACTCAAATGCTCAAAACACCGATCCAAGATCGTTTAGTCTAGTTTCACATAAAGGCTAAACTATAATTCCAAACTTAACTAGGTTTTCCTCCAAGCACCCAAATCATTCCCGAACCCCTCGGGATTTGTCCTTACCATCCAGCTAAGTCATAAATCATGTTCTGGACCTCATGGAATCGACTAAACTCCGTTCGACCCCATTAACCTTCGATATTGACTTTGGTCAAACTTTCTAATTTCCTTAACTTAAGAACTTCCAATTTTGCTAATTTCTCTCTGATACTCATCTGATTATTTCTGGGACAGCTCCACCCATCCTCACAAGACAAGAATACCATTTTAAAGCTGGGGGAAGGGTATTTTGGAGAGAAAGAATTCAAAATCTCAATTCGACCTAACGGGTCGTTACATATTCAAAATCATATTTCTTTTTTAACAAAAAGCTCATATTCCACAATCCTCATCACAAACTTTTTTAGGAGTATTACTTTTCAGCTTTTGTCCCATTGCATAAGAAGGTAATAAATTCAGTCATATATTCAATTTATCGTATAAACTTACCCCATTGAATTCTTACACCAACCCATATTAATTTATCATGGTTAAGTGATACATTAAAGCAAAAATCTGTATTATATTTAACTCTGATATAGTGATAATCATAATCATGAAGACATGTGTCATGTATTTATTTGCTTGGTGTAAACATCTGACGCCGATAAAATTTTACCCAATTTTATATTGGTATTTCAGTTCCAAATTACTTCATTATATTTTCTTGTGTGTTTCTTCTCTTTGGATGCTAATATCCGGTATGCCATTCCTACATGTACTACAAGAGTTTTATGATGACGAAACAATCAAGCGTCATAAGGGAACTTACATGAAATATATTGTTTACAAAGAAGCATTAGGAAAGATACAAAACACATTACTTATTTGTAACCTATAAGTACATATAATTAGCTAACTTAACCAAATTAATGATATTTACAGGTTCAGACGATGTCGAGTCATTTTGAATTCAAGTATTATAGTTAATGTAGTAACAATTTTACAACCATTGAAGATTATTCCAATTTGAGAGTATATCACATTTATTTTTTGATTGCCAGTTCTCAAGTGCTATATGGAATATAGTTCTTCAATGGTAAGCATTACAAGGAATGCTCTAGCATGAAAAGAGGAACTAACTTTGGCTACCCAACATTACAGTGTAACACTCCATAAATTTGAGTTAGGTTTGAATTCTTTAAGAGAGTGATAATGTGAGGTTTTAGCTATACGAAGTCCTATCGAAGTAAATTTGTGTCACGCCCCGAACCTGAACCTGGGCAGACCGACACTCGATGCTTGAACTACTGAACTGAGCGAACCACATTACTAACTGACCTAATGTTAAACATGTACTTATGTAGAATATAATCTAAAACATGTTTGAATACTGAAAGCCTGAATACTATCTGTAATGAATAATGTTAAAATAGGGACACCATGGCTAAAACGATATCTGAACAACACTGACTAAAATGCTCATCTAGTCTATGAAGCCTCTGACATGAATAGGAAAACTATCGGTTTACGAGGATAAGGCCCCGGCATACCTTAACTGTCTAACATTGACTGAAAGTAAGGATAATGCACAAAATGAAGTGGGGCTCACTAGTAAGCTGATACGAGCAAGTCCTAACGATAAGTCATGTCACCCTGAGTCTTTACACCTGCATCCTAAAGTGCAGTGCCTCCTGAAAAGGGACGTAAGTACCGTGGAAGAACACTCGTATGTAAAACCAACTGAAAGAATAAATAGTTGTTGGGTGTTCGGGAGAATAGACAGCCCAAACCATAACATAATTGAAAATTGAATACTTAAAGCTGGACTGAAACCAAAAAATAAGGATAACTGGAATGAACATGGGGAAATCACCTATTTATTTGAGTTCATAAACTGTGGCCTCTTGCCATATTATAAGGTATAACATGTGGACTCGGGCCCAAATAAGAGTGTATAACATGTGGCCTTGGGCCCAAACAATAGTATATAACATGTGTCAACGCACCCAATAATAGCTTATAAATATGACCTCGAGCCCAAACAATAGTATATATAACATATGGCCTCAGGCCCAAGCAATAATATCTAATATGTGGTCTCTATCCCAAGTATAAGTATTCATTATTTTGTAACTCATGACATGAGTACGTGAATTCATACGTTCATCCTATTATAGTTCTAGCACGCATATGATCATTAATATCGTGAGACATGTAATCATGAAATTTAGAGTATTAACTGTTCATAAGGATTTTGTGAGTCATGACTTGAACTAATGGAATATCAAGAATGAGCATACATAGATTACATACTGAGTTCATGATGATCAAAATGACATACATGAACAAACTACGAAGCTATATAGTTTAAAGTCTAGAAGCTCTAAAGCATTTCTTGAAAGTAGGGCATACTTATATTTCTGGTGTGAATTCATAATAATCATGGAAGAACGTGGTGTGGGGAAGAACAACGATGTTCCCGCACATAGAGAGTTTGTCTTACATACCTAAACTCCATCCTGTACGCATACTACAACGTTCGCTCACCGTTACTACTTTAATCTCCAACAATATATGACAAAGGGAACCAATATGTTATATCCCGTATTTTGTACATTGGGATAATCCGGGTTAACCACGAAAAGTTAAGGACAAGACCATTCCGGGATACGAGGTTGAGAATTTTGACCTTCGATTTTGTTTTAATGCACAAGTTGCATATTCATCTTTTCATTGGTATGGAGTGTTAAGGGTAAATTTGGAATAAGGAAAATTTGGGGTTAAAAGGTGAATTATGGAAACTTGGTAATTCATGAAAAATAAGCCATTTGGCCGTGTGGCATATGGTGGTTCCCACCCATGAGTTGGCCAAATAAAATTCATCTAAATCATGTGTGGGCCATGACACACATGGATGAATCATACAAGTAGAGAAAGGATGACTAATTAATCACATTTTTCATATTTTTACACATTAGAAGACTTGAGAAACTTGGAGAACATGAAGAAAGAGAGAAGAGAGAATTCGGCCATGGTGGCGAATTTAACCCTCAATTTGATCCCTAAAAATTATTTTCTTCTATGTTTTCCACTCATTGGAAGGTCCTAAACAACATGGAGTAATTGTTATAGCAAGCAAACCATTCATCCTTACAATTCTCAACTCAAGCCATGTTGAAGAACTAAGGGAAGAAGGTAAGTTTTAATCCTCTTTTCATGTGTTATGAAGGGTTGTGCATGTTGTAGTAAGTGGAAATGGATGAAATTCATAAAAATATGGATGTTAGTGTGTGGCCGTGTATATGTGGTGTTTTGTAGGATGTGGTGAACAAATTTTATTTAGTGTTTTTGGTTGTTGTTGTTAGAACCCGTATTTGGTGCATTGGGACAATCCGGATTTACTATGATAAGTTAGGGTCCAAACCATTCCGGGATACAAAGTCGAGACTTTTGACCTTCGATTTTATTTTGAGTCATAACTTGTGCATGAATTTGTTGGTATGGAACAATTAGGAAAATTTGGGACCAAAATTGGAATTAATGGAAGTTGAAAATCATGCAATTTTTCTTGCTTTGGCCGTGTAATGTGGGAGTTGGCCCACACAATTTGTGGACAATTTTAATTGGTCCAACACATGTGTGGGCCAAGGGACACATGTATGATTCACTTAGGGGCTTAAAAGATGACTTCTAAGTCATCTTTATTCATTCAACACTTAGAAAAAAATCAAGAAAGTTGAAGAACAACAAGCTTGGCTCTCGGCCAAAGAGGGGAAAAACCAACTTCAATTTAAGCCATCCCAAAATTATTTCTTTGGTGCTAATCCACTAAGTTGAGGTTCCTAAGTAGCGTGGAGGTGTTATTCGGGTCATCCAACCATCAGTTGTATAGATCGCAAACCCTAGGCAAATTGTGGAGTTGAAGAAGAAAGGTGAGATTTAATTATGTTTCATGTGTTATAAAGGTTGTATGCATGTTGTAGTATGCTAAAATGGATGAAAATCATGAAATATGGCATGTTGGAGTGAAGGTTGTGTGTGTAGTATATAGCCGTGTGAGGTGTGTGTGTGTTGTGTTGTATTGAAGCAATGAATTAATGTCTAGTTAGTATGTTGTGATTGTTGTAGAATGGAGAAATGAATGAGAATCATAAATATGTGCATATGTAGTGTTGGTCGAAAATGGGTCATATTATATGACAATGAATGGATTGATTCTACTTAACGTTTTAGTTGTTGTCGTTATGAATTCCATGATGAGAATGATAGTTTAATGACTCAAATTGATGTTGTAATTGTTGCGGACTGATTTGGAGGTTATTGTACATTTAATGTAATTTGTATATTGATGAGAATAGCTGTCACGACCCAACCCCGAAGGCCGTGACTAGTGCCCAACCTGGGCACCCAAACACACCTATCAAACGCTATCACAAGGTATATCAAACGCATCCAAGTATATAACAGAAGCCGACTAGGCTATATTTCAAATTTAGATAATTTCCAGAAAAATTTCGGCAGAGTTTCCTTTGTTTTACGGACTATCCAAAATAACCTGCGCACAGAAATACCAACAAAGGCCACACAGGGCCAACAACACAACATATATACATATGCGGACCGGCCGCCGCGGCGTGGGATCGCCCAAACACAACAGATACAAACACAACCGTACGGAAGTAGGCACAACCCACAAAACATGTCCACAGACCTCTAACCCGACAGACAGAATCATATGACGGGACAGGGCCCCGCCGTACCCATGGACAAATATATACAAATGCAACAGACGAATATATATACCAAAAGTATAAGCTCCGGAATGAGGGGAGCACTCCAAATAGCAGAAGAGGGTGTCCTAAACAGGTGGATCACCAAACTTGTGCGTACGTGCTGCGGGCATGAAACGCGGCCCCGAAGAAAGGGGTCGATACGAAATATGCGAGTATGCAAAGCGAGAAAATGTAATGTACAATTTGAGATCAAATCGAAATAGAGGTACGAAAGTAAATGCATTTCCAAAATATCAAAATGTTACTTCAAAATATAAGTCATGCATAGGGCACGGGAAATATGGTCGCCGCGCGTCGATGGCGCCATAACACGGCATAACACCGAAGGTTTCAAATCTCGAATCTCCGTCACATATCACACACGGCATATCGCCATACACGGCATAACGCCAAACATAAGTGGAACCGGCCCTCGAGCGAGAGCTCGGTGAACCATAATCACGGCATAACACGGAATGTATCATAATGCGCACGACAACGAACCGGCCCGGGGAAGCCGGCGAACGATATCATAGTAGGCACGAGCGGAGTAGTGAGTAATCATATGCATAAAAATCATTATCATAAATCCAAAGATAAGTAAAATAGTCATATTCGAAATCGGAATAATAATTATCACTTTTGTTTCAAA
>NW_026726154.1:0-45381 GCF_029784015.1 Lycium ferocissimum
TCGGAAAAAGAAAAAGAAAAACTAGGCATGCGTAGCCTCCCACGAGTGGCACTCACGTACGGAGTTACTCCTTTATCCTATGATCTGTTTATGTTTCCATACGATTATTGCTGCCACGGATTCTTGTTTACACGTGATATGTTCCATATGTACGGACACGACTTCCCATGATATATCTCGTATGTACGGAATACTCTCTTTACATGATATACTCTCTGACTCTTACTATGTTATTCTTGTTCATGTCTTACCTACTCGGTACATTGCTCGTGCGACCCCTCTTCTTCGGTTTGTACGTTCATGCCACGCGGTACACCGGACGGATAGAAACGAGGATAGAGAGATGTTCCGGCGAAGTTGGCAAGCTCATTGGCACGGAGTGTAAGCGGAGTCATAACACACGTGCCGGGATTTATGATTACAGTTAGAGACTTTGCAGACAGAGTCGTGGGTTTCGGGAGTCAGTTTGTACCCTGATACAAGTTTTGTATAGTCATATATTTTATTTGATTCTAAAGCAACAAAGGGATATTTCAGCAGTCTTGTTATGTATACTTGACGTAGAGGTTTCAAAAAAAAAAATTAGTACGTAGAAAGAGTCAGTGGGTTCGCTCGGCTCCGGTTACGGGGTCGGGTGCCCATCACACCCTAGTGAGATCGGGGTGTGACATTTTTGAGTCTAGATCTTGAGTTTCAAGTTATTTGGAGTCATATTAAGTCATTCACCATTGTTGGAACTTGAAGGTTTTAGAACTTGAATGTGGGTTTTGAAGAAGAAGTAGAAATTAGAGCTTGAAAGTCATTGGGTTGTATTCTCCTAGTGAAGAAGGTTAAGAATCCAAAATTTGAAGTGATTTGGAGTATTTT
Source organism: Lycium ferocissimum (assembly GCF_029784015.1). Taxonomy (NCBI): domain Eukaryota; kingdom Viridiplantae; phylum Streptophyta; class Magnoliopsida; order Solanales; family Solanaceae; genus Lycium; species Lycium ferocissimum. The sequence goes on from NW_026726154.1 coordinate 868, forward strand.
TGAAAGATCTACCATTTTTGGTATTTGAAGCTTTGAAGAACTCAAGAACTTGAAAAGTGGGTCTTGTGATTTGGTTTAAATTGAAGGTTGAAACTTATTGAGTTTTGTTCTCTACAACAAAGAGAACTTAAATCCGAAATTTGAGCTAATTTGGAGTTGGTTTGAGGGTAGTTGAATTTTTGAATTGTTCTTGTGTTCTTGAAGACCTTCAAATCTTCATAAGGAAGAAGACTCTCCAAAGGGCTATTTGATCCAAAAGTTGTCAAATAAATTTGTGAAAAAGTGTTTGTGGGCCCAAGTAAGTAAAAAAAAAAAAATCGAAATACTTACTCTAAATTTCTGATTTTTCAAAAAAAAAAAAAAAAAAAAAAGTGCCACTTCAGCGATGACGTCGGCGATCGACGCGCCTCTGACGGGCGCGTGGGGGCCAAATTCAGAGAGTGGGAGTTTTTGACGCTTAGAAATTTTTTCTAAGTGTTGGCAGATTTTGGTCCAACTTTGAGAGGGCATATCTTTGTGTGTATAAGGAGTTACGGGACCCATAATATATGTAAATTCAAGTTCAGAGAGTCTACTTTCCGAATCAACAAGCCGTTCATCAACCAGAGGTCTGTAGAAAAAGTTATAGGCGTTATAAAATATGCTGCAAGCTGTTCCGAATTTCTAAGTGTTGGTCAAAACTTCCAAAAATTTGTCTAAGTGTTTGGCTAAGGTTTGCTCACTTCTTCTTCTCACTTCTTTGTTTCTCCTAGCTAATTAACAACTAGTAATTGATCCTTACTTGGTTGTTACTTAGTTCTTGAGTCCTTTCTTTCAAGCCAATTCTTTTCGTTCTTTTCTCGTTTTTACAACTTCATCGTTAATTTCTTGATTCAAGTGCGTTTGTTTTAAATTGAGTCGTCCTTTCTTTCTTCGAGTCGATAAGAATCCACTCTTGACCTCGAGTAGTGAACGGGACCTTGTGACCAACCGGATTAACAAGCATACAACCATTAGCCGAAGCAATTTGTGAGGCATTCAAAAGGTGCGCATACTTGAGCGTTTGGTGAGTTATTTTTAACTAACGTAACGTGTTTGCTTGCTTTGTTGAGTTTCTTAAATAGGTACTAATGGCTAATCAAGGAGGAGAAACGCAAGTTCCCATCGGGGAACCTACACTTGTTGATTTGATGAGGTTGTTGCATGATATGAACAACAAGGTAGGGAGATTGAATAGTCAAATGGATCACCTAGAGAGTAGGATAGAAATCGCGAGAATGTAAGGAGAAACGACGAAGAGAGCTTGATTGGTTCAAAACTCATAGAGTTACCTATGAAAGAGAGGGCACAAGTATGTAGTGGACAAATGTGGGAGTCTTCTCTTTCCACAACCTATTCCACAAGAGACAATGAATGCAAGGTTGCAAAAATCTCCACCCATGGAAACCTTGTCAACTAAAGAAGATTCTTCGTGTGAACTTCAAGGTACGATAGCTAAACTCAACACTTCCAACTCTTTGAATGTACAAGTTTGCGATGTGAGTGTGATTAGTAGCTTGTCGTTGTGTGACTTTAATGATTCTTTACCATGTGATGATAATGTCATTGTTGAAAGTGTCCCTACACTAGTTGATCTTTTAGATGACCGAATTGATTCTTCTTGCAAGATTGATTTGTGTCCACCTAGTGTTGACACTTGTGCTTTGAATGAAAATACATTATCATGTGATCAACTTGAGTGTAATGTTAGTCCACTAGTCGAAGAATTTTGTGATTTGATTAATGAACCTCCGATTAGTGATGACGTGGTTCTAGTTGATCATTTGAATGAGTTTGACACCCACCCTTGTTTGATAAATGTGGAAATGAGTCTCTTGGCTTTATCTTTATGTCGAGTGATGAGACTCCCGTTTGTGATGGTGATGTGTATCATGTGGATAGTCATGTAAATGAAGGTACTTTGAAAAATGACATTTGTCTTTTTGAGAATGAAATTACATGCTTCGGCTTACCATTGTTCATTGATTATTCTCTCTTTAAAGATAATGTCTTATTTGATGATAGCATGACTAATAAGAGTGAAGTGCCTAGTGGAATGTATTGTAATGTTGAAAATGTAGCCACTTTTGGGGACTACATGGTATTTGAAAATCCACTATGAAATGGTGACACTCTTCCTATGATAGAAAACTTCCCTTGGGAAATGATAATACACTTGTGGGGAAGAAGTGTTTTGAAAAGAGAGGTGATACTTGCTTGCTTGCAAATTGTTAACTCTTCCTTGTGTGTTCAGTCTTAGTAGTATGATTGAGCATGTACTTGAATTTAATAGTGAAGCTACATGTGAGGACACCATAGATGAAGTTGTTTTGTGTGAAACCTTTCTTTACTATCTATTTGCATATGATGACATTCATGCTTATGTTAGGGGTGCATCTTATGTTGGGAGGGGTCTAATGGGGTAGATAGTCGTTCTCTTGGCCACGATGTGTGGATATTCTTACCGTTTGACCCCGGTGATATTTCAAATTTGTGTGTCATGTCTAGTAGAATCAATGTGGTATTGCCTTTTCGGTATTTTGAAACCATTGGTTCCTCTACGATATATTCATTTCATGTTCTTTGCGATAACCAAGTTCTTAGTGCTCTATATGAGAGCTTGTTCTTCTTAATCATGGTTGATACTTGGTTATATCACAAGTGTGTGCATATTTGGCATGTTCGTAGAGTAGGCTACTCTAACACTAACCCTCATCCTTTGAGGACCTTGTTGTTGCTTGTCTTCCCTATGGTTTTGCAAGGTTTAGATTCGAGGACGAATCCTTTTCAGAAGGGGAGAATGATACAAGCCGAGCTTCATCAAGAATATCCATTTCAAGCCAAGCTAGGGATCACGTCTTTGGAGACTTACTAGGTGCTTGGATTGAAGGCATGAAGCTCAAGAATATGCTAAAATGGAAGTATAGGCCTCATTTGGATGAAGTAGGGAGAAAAAGGCCTTTCTCATCTTTTGAGAAGACTACTAACCAAACAAGGCCCTTACTTCATTAAGGGTATTATTGTAATAGCCATAGTAGTCTTCCTTTTCTATCTAGTATAAATACTATCTTAGTTTATTTCATTTAGTAGACTTTTATGATATGAAATATTGAAATTGTGAAATTGTAAGACTCCATTGGGAGCATGAGAGATGAGAGCTTGTTGAAGCTTTTGGTTGAATTCTTTGTTGAGAAGGTTGGTTGCTTGGGACTTTGTTTCCCTTGAGGTCACCTTAAGAATTTGGTGTTTCTTTTGATGATAATTTAGAGGTCTTAGTTTTAATATAACTTTGGTTGCTAAATTGAATCTTAAGTTGTGTCTCTTTTCTTTTCCTTTTGTTTATCTTCTTAATTTCTCGTTTCCGCGTATCCGTTATTGTATCAAGTTGTAGATTTTGAGAAGCCGAGACTTGAGTTTGGATTAGCTTAGGAAGCAATCAAGGTATGTAAAGCTTACCTTTCTTTCTTGTGGCATGTCTTAGACGGAAGTAAGCTATGATATGTTATGAGCCTTGGGGGCAACTCTATTCCAAGTTCCGAGCATGATTATGATTCATATTTGCTTCTTGATGTTGGCATCCTTATATGGTCAAGCCATGGCTTATATGTCTTTTGTATGGTTGGATTTCAAAAGTTGCATAAAAGTTTTGTTTTCAAAAGAGTTTTGTTCTAAACGATTACCGAAACTACGGACGCAAGTAACTTTCAAGAAAGGGCTCGGATCGCTTTGATGTCTTCGCAAATGATTTCATGACGAGTAATGACTTTGATTTTCATGGCGGGCCCGGATTGGGTTGACGCTCGTCCGTGGGTCCCGCGACTTTCTATGTTTGGTTTTAACGACCTATTTTTGAAAGAACTTAATATGACTTTCGTCCCGACCCCCGAGTATGATTACTTATTTATCGGTTGAGTCTGAAATAAGGATTTTTATGTATGTGATTTTGATACGTAACTATGGTTTCTGAAGTTCGGGTTGATATGTTCCCGATGACATTCGGAAGAAAAATCTGATTTGACTATTGTTTCGGTTTTGAAATAACAGTTCGTTTTGATTATCCTATTGGGTCTTTGTAAGTGTTTTGCATTGCATATGGTTTCCACGATTACGCTTGTGCATTTTGTTGTATGTCTTTCGCAGGAGTCCGGGCCGGTGGTGTGATCGTGCGCTCTATGTGATATTGACCGCTGGATTCTTGACCGCGGTATGCCGGTATGTGATATTGACCGCTGGATTCTTGGCCGTGGTATGCCGGTATGTGATATTGACCGCTGGATTCTTGGCCGCGGTATGCCGGTAGATGTGATATTACCGCTGGGTATTTGGCCGCGGTATGTGTATATGTGATATTGCCGCTGGGTACTTGACCGCGGTATGTGTATATGTGATATTGCCGCTGGGTACTTGACCGCAGTATGTGTATATGTGACATTGGCCTCTGGGTACTTGACCGCGGTATGTGTATATGTGACATTGGCCGCTGGGTACTTGACCGCGGTATGTGTATGTGTGCCTATGATATGTGATTTTGACGATCTGGATTATGATCAGTCGGTTAATGTCAGCTCATATGATTTGTTCTATTTTCTATATATATGAGAGAAACGTTTTACAAAAGAAAGCTAAGCATTTTGGCATTCGGATTATCACATTTGTCTTCTGTACCGCCTATGTATGATTTGTACTTCAGGTGCAAGCCCTTTGGTATTCTGGATTTTTATGCTCATTTTCTACACTCCTTACTTTGGTTATGACCTCGTTTTATGTATGCCATGCTTTACATGCTCAGTACATATTCCGTACTGACCCCCTTTCTTCGGGGGCTGCATTTCATGCCGCGCAGGTACCCACAGATGAGTAGGTGATGTTAGCAGGAGATGTTCCAGCTGGATTGGCGAGCTCCATTTCCTCACGAGTCTTTTTGCCGAGTCAGAGTGCTTTTGTATGGTGTCTGGAGTTATGGTAGAGACTTTGCAGACAGTGTTGTGTGTATAAGACGTCAGTTTGTAAGCGGCTATGTAAGCCGGTGTATTATTATGCATTATGTTGCAGATTTGTTATGACTACAGATTTTATTTGACTTGAAAAGGACGAAAGGCATGTTTGTTTTCGGAGAAAAAAAGAAAAGATTTTTATTATGTGCTTGTGTCATGTTTTGCGGGCCCAGTATGATTATGAGTATTACGAAAGTCAGCGGGTTCGCTCGGCCCTAGGTAAGGGTCGGGTGCCCATCATGCCCTATCGGAAATTAGGGTGTGACATCGCGTAGTTCTCTTCTCACTATTTAGCTATGACTGGGATGAATTTAAATATAGCTAGGAGAAGAGAGTTCTTACCTTATATACCCAGAACTTCTCTTCTTTCACCTTACTTAACTCAGTACCGCCTTGTCCTTTAGAATATATTACTTCTATACAATCCATTCTTCACTTCCAAAGCTTATTCTGTTCATTCTGATCATCCCCTATGATCCTTATTATGCTGATCCTTTTCCTAACAATCGTTCTATTTCGTTATTCATCTTTCCGTAGTCTTGGTCTTTTACATCCAACCACAGATATCACTCGTGATCTCGATTATATAAATCACAAACTGCTACTACTTTGCCATACCACTATGCTCTAATTTCTTTTTCGAGTTGGCTTCCTTTTTCCTTTTGCTTGCTATCATTTCTGTCATGGCGAAACCTCTATGCTGGACTTTCCCCTAACAAGGTCTTATAAGCTTTCTTATCTACTGCCTCATGACTCACTTATTGGTTTCACACTTGCATTCACTCTTTATTCATATAGAACATGTCACATCTTTAGTCGTTTCCTCGCTATACTTTACTTACTTTGTATTACAGTTCTTGCTACGTTCTCAGTATATCCTTATCATAATCAACTCTATAGAGTGCCACTTCTTGATCTCATTCGCAAGCCTACTTATAAAATAGAATCATCCTTGTGAAGTAAGCATACTTAACCTATTACTCTTTTACGATCAGCCCTATTACACTAACCACATAAATGTCTTACTGGTGAATACATTCGTTATAACCCTTCGTATTTCGTACCCCTGCCATGCTGTTACTTTATTTGCTAATAGGTTTGTCGTATTTTACTTGTGCTTATCCATCCAATGAATACTTCAATATCACAATCTATTGGAGTTACCCTTTCTCTTCTATGTCATGCTTTAGTACTACCCGTCTCCCTAATTTACCCTAGCATTTCTCTTTACCATATCAATGTCGATCTTATAATTACCGTAACTATCAATTCAACAACATTTAACTCATCTCTTGTATTTGTCAACGATACTCCTAACTTAATCCCGTCCTGCCATTACTTTTTACACAACATCTTTTCCCGTTAGGACATATTACAAGCTTATATCTTATCTCCTTTAAATTCTGGGAAAATTTTGGCAGAGTTTCCTTTATATTTCTTACTATCCAAAACCTGCACGCAACAAATACCAACAATGCCTCACAGGGCTAGTATATACACGACATATCTTGGCCACGCAGGGCTCCCAATTTCAAGTAAAAGTACAAAGATATCGAAACTTACCTCATATATCACACCTCGAGATGTACCTGATCCTTTAGCGATCTGCCCCGTTATACCTTCCTATTTACTTTCCCTTTCATTCTTCAGCTTTACATTTCAATCATACCTCAATATTCTTACCTTTCCCGACATACATCTTTCGTGTCGTTGCTTACCTTTGTACTGATTCATTCAATTTGTTTAGTCCACAAATTTATAACTGAACTTATCATCAAGAGATACATTTAATCAATTCCTCTATTGTACTTACACCGACTTACCTCTATGACAACCAATCCATTATCATATAAATACATATTCTGATAACGTAGCCTCAACGAAGTAACTTACCTCTGTAACTTCCAATGTTATCACTTACTTTTTTTTTTCTGTCGATACCGTTCTTCTGCTGAAATCAATGGTTAGTATTAGGAATCTCATTTCCTACAGCATGGCTCTATCGCACGATCTTAGATATGAAAGAAGAGTAACCATCCTAAATGCCCTGTAGCCTCCTGTTTATAAATGTGGCACGCAACACACCATAAACAAGACTCTACTAGATACGACTTTGCAGACAACCCCTAGGACAACCTGCTCTGACACCACTTTGTCACACCCCATGTTACACCTTGAAAAATTTCGCGTTATCAAGACTGTGGACGGCTTAGTATGAGCCCAGGGGAGAGCAGAGTTACAAAAGGATTATGGATGAAGATGATGTTATCTGAGCATAAGAACATATTTATGACATTTGAAGAGTGTATGGAGTAAATCGGTTAACATGATCACTCGATGATAGCCCTCGAAACCATGAGTTAAGGTGGGGCCCACATGTCGGGATTTTGTAAAGGATATATTATAAGTGATACAAGTAGTACATCGAAAGTTGAGCAAGTCCTAAGAAGGACCCATAAGCCAAATATGGACATAAGCCCTCCAAAAGGACGATTTAAGGAAACGTTTTCGGGTGATCTGATTTGGAGGGGCAGAAACGGCATTATAAGTTTGGAATTTGGAAAAATACCAAGAATAAAAGTTGTATATAATTGAAAGAGATTTCCAACCATAGGTCGTGAGCCCTCACACAATATCGGAATCAAGAGTTATGGCCATTTTAAGAGCAAGACCCCAAGCTGCCAAATGGTTCCGCGGGCCCCACATGAATAAGTCGGTGGAACCGACCTAGGGGGGCTATAAATACCCCATCAGCCCATTTTTTTTCAGCATATTAACATTCCAAAGAGTCCTAGAAGCCTCTCAAAACATCTCCCAAATATTATGGTCCGATAAATCAAGAATTTGACAAGATTACGCCAAACTAATCCGTGAAAGGTGATTGTTCTTGCTTCTACTTAAGCTTGGTGTTGGAAAAGGGTGATGTGGCTGAGTTTTTTTCAAGTATAAGGTATGTTATTTATCCCATCTTGTATGTTGAGTTTATTTGAAGGTCTAGCAAGCCTTAAAAATGAAACTAGTCATGGAGAAAAGGTCATAGAGTGTTGTATTGTAGTTGTTGTGTTTATGGGCTGTTTTGAACGTGTTGTGGCCGTGTGGATGGACTGATTTACACATATAAAAATGGTATCTAACATGGTTGGCGTATTGATGAGATTATACTCCCTGATTGGGATGGAAGAAAGTGCATATTGTTGTTGTATGTTGAAAAACGTCGTGTGGGACGTTTATGGAATATGTTGGTATGAATAATAGTGTTGTTGATGTTGGTATTATTGTTGTTGTTGATTGGTTGCTTTGGATTGTAATTTTGGGCTAGGCATATAAACCGGGGAGATCTTTGCCCGATTTTTTTGAGAATATAGAGTAGTTTGATTTGAAATTTGGAACAAGTGTGCAATAAAGAGTCTAACGTTAGTGTGAATCCTTTTAAGTGTAGGCTTACGGGCTTAGACGAATAAGCGTAGCTAATAAGAGAGAACAGGTATGTAAAGCTTATCCTTTCCTTCTTTTGGCATGTCGTAGATGTAAGTAAGATATGATACGAGCCTTGGGGTAACTCTATTCATAAGATCCGAGCATGTCTACAATTCTTATTCACTTCTTGATATTAGCATTTTTAATATGGTCGAGCCATTGTCCTTATGTCTTTTGTATGATTGAATATTAAATGTTGCATAAAGAGTTCTTGTTCCTAAAGGACTCTGTGTCGAATAAGGTCCCTAACTTTCATAGACGGGCTCGGATCGCTTCGATACGTTCGTAGAGGATTCTAGAACGAATAATGTCTCTAACTTTCATAAGCGGGCTTGGATTGGTTTGATACTTGTCCGTGGTCCCCGAGACTTTCCTTTGTTTAGTTCTAACAACATTCTTGAAAGGACTTAACATGACTATCGTCTTAACCCACGAGCGTCGGTTACTTACTTATCTATTGAGTCTGTAATGATGATTTATATGCATATGGTTACTCGCTACTCTGCTCGTGCGTACTGTTGTTACATCTTTCGCCGAGTCCCGGGCCGGTTATATCATCGTGCGCACTATGCTATATTCCGAAGTATGATGTGTTACGAAGTATGATGTGTTACGAAGGATGATGTGTTACAGAGTTTGATGTGTTCTGGAGTATGATATGTTTTCTAGAGTATGATGTGTTACGGAGTTATGCAATATTCCGGAGTATGATGTGATATGGCGCCAAAGATGGGGTGGCGACCATGTTCCGTCATGAGGCCCATAATGGGCCGAATATGATACATAATTTCGACATGCATGACTGTATTTCAAGAGTAAGCATTGTGGCATTTTGGTTATTATACTTGTTTTCTGTACTTCTTATGCATGATTTGTATTTCAAATGCAAGCATTTTGGTATTCAGTTATTATGCTCACTTTACGTACTTCTTACTTCGGTTATGACCCCGTTTTTACGTATTTCATGCTTTATATACTCGGTACATATTTCGTCGACCCCCTTTCTTCGGGGCTGCGTTTCATGCCACGCGGTGTATACGGATGAGTGGAGGATACTAGTAGAAGATGTTTCAATTTGGATTGGCGAGCTCCATTTCTTTCAGTCTTTGCGCCGAGTCGGAGTATCTATGTTATGGCATCTTGATTTATGTTAGAGACTTTGCGGACAGAGTCACGTATATAACATGTCGATCTTGTAACGGCTACGTAAGCTGATGTATCATTATGTATTATGTTACGATTTCATATGATTACAGATTTTACTTGATTTGAGAAGGACGAAAAGCATGTTTTTTTTTAAAAGCCAACATTATGCATTCATTTCATGATTTAAGAGTCCAGTAGGATTATGAGTATCACGAGGATCAACAGGTTCGCTCGGCCCTAAGTAAGGGTCGGGTGCCCATCATGCCCTATCAAGTTGGGGTGTGACACCTCAATTCCGATAGGGCATGATGGGCACCCAACTCTTACTTAGAGCTGAGCGAATCCTCTGGCATTCACATAATGAAACTGGACAAATAAAAAAAAAAGTTCAGAAATATAACAAAGTACTTTCCGTCAACCCATAGAAATTTGCGAACGATACTCAATTAATCAAAAACCGATTAAGTCAAGCTGACATATCGGCCTACATGGTCGCTTTACTCAACGCATGACATCTTAACATACTAACCACAGGACACTGTCTGCAAAGTCTCTAAGAGTAAACACTTGAATCATATGAATCGGGATAGGGCCCCGACATACCCGTACACACACATGATAACCATAATGACTAAACCTTTGCTCCAAGAAGAAAATGAAGTTTGCCAATCCCAGCTGATAGCCAACCATCCTAGCTGAATACTTTTACCTGCAAAATAATCTGGGACTGTGTGGTATGAACACAGCGCCCCTAGGCAAAGGGACGTCAGTACGAACAATGTACCGAGTATGTAAGGCATAAGAACATCAAGTGCAGTTGGATCATGAAAACCAGTATCAATAATTGAATGCATCTGTGGCTAACATCTGAGAACATCTGCGTAACTCTATATGACTAAAACTGACTATATGGCGTATGATAGGCATAGATTATAATATACTGATAGTGCTGTGGAACGTACAGCCCGATCCATATATAATATAATAATGCCGAGGAACGTACGGCACGATCCATATATAATATAATAATCTTTGAGGAACGTACGGCCCGATCCATATATAATATAATAATCATATATATACCGTACCCGGCCCTCTAGTGAGGGACTCGGTGAATAATGCAATGAAACTGTGCACGAATACATACCCGGCCCGGGACTCGGTGAATGATACATTAACAGCATGCACGAGTAGAATATCATGAGCAGCCATATGCAAGCTATATCATCATCTGGGACTTAATAGAATGATTAGAATGAACCGACACTTGAGAATCAAAGACAACTGTCATGTTAAGTACCGCTGAGAACTAGAATTCATTGGAGTCATGTATGTTCATCGTTCGCTCGTTTATGTAATTCATGCCAAAAAGAAAGAAGGGATAGCCTTAACATACCTTGTCCACTCCAAGCTAACCACAAACCAGATCCCGGACTTCCTAATCTACAACAACATTAGTGATATCAAGTATTAACTATATTACACTCAGAATCCAAAGTCTAAACTAGCACGTTACTAAAAAAAAAAAAAATCGGGCAGCATTTCCCCTGAAAACTTAACAATCCCCGAGATTCCAATTCCGCAAAAATATCAACCACAATACCAACATCAACAACGCCAACAATTTCATATCAAGCTAGAATCAAATCCACCTCCAGATCACTCTCAAAACAGCCCACAATTACAATATCAACTACTTTCCATAAACAAAAAAAAAGGAAATTATCTCAATAACACAACAATAACAAGTTCCAAAACAGCCACCAAACAACCCATAAGCTAACAACAACATCAAAAATGATTTCCCGCTATTAATCGCGTAGTTCTCTTCTCACTATTTAGTTATGACTGGGATGAATTTAAATATAGCTAGGAGAAGAGAGTTCTTACCTTATATACCTAGAACTTCTCTTCTTTCACCTTACTTAACTACGAAGTAGGCTTCTATATGCTAGAGATCAGAGGGAAGTGACATTAGAATCTTGAAATTAATGGAGAAGTAACTATTATTGAACCTTGAACATCATCGAAATCAACTCCTGGTGGAGAGAGCCTCTTGAACGTATTTTTGGGAGCTGCTAGTTCAAATTATCATTTTTCCTCCATCATAAAGGATGAGGAGTTTATAGGTATACAGTAGCCCAAAGAATAAGAAGGATGAAAAGGTTATTATATGTATAAAGTACCGTATATAGCTGCTAGTTGTATATTATATCTACGGCCCACTTAATAGACAAATTTCCATTTAAGAAGGGACCAAAAACGTGGTAAGGAATACATTTACATACGCATGCAGCAATTTTCCCTTAGTCACTACATGTCGACATAGTAATCAACTTAATACTTATCCCTTTCCACTAATTCTTTACTCTCCCAATTTATTCCAACATTCTACCAATTACCCACATATTAACTTCTTGCTCTCAATTCATTTAAATGATAATTATTGTTAAATATTTTATATACTCATTATCATGATCATGTGATATAACACTAGTCCATGTCCTCATTTTCCACACATAAAATGTTATCTTCAATCATCGTCGTCATACTTTTTAAGTCCTAAAATCATTTCGGGACTTCATCCTTTTATACACCGAGCTCTTAATTTGCATGCTTGAATATGACCAAATCCTCCAGGCTCGGGTAAATTTGCTCATGTTGGACGGTTCAATTTCCTAGTCCAAAAATACGGGATGTTATATCTTGGACCGTATTTCATTCAAATAAATTTCGAACCTTGACGAAACTTATTTTCTTCGATTTGTTTAACTTCTAATCCTTATGATATATCTGTACTCACTCTAACCACCTATAAGCTTGGGGGTTAACCTCGTTTTCATTACTAGTGTCATTTAACTTGCACGCTTTCCAACATATGAAAACACAGGATGTACCAGCATGAGACTTAGATCCTTGAAAACAAAGATGGCGGGTTTAAGGAAAAATGCATTTACGGTTACTATAAGTCGATTATGGAAAAGAGAGGAATAACTTGAGATGGGAAGAAAAGGGAAAGATGACGCTATAAGTGAACTATGAGTATCGAAGAATGGGATAAGCGACATTACATGGATGATACTGATAGTTAGACATACTACTATTTCGAGTATCCCTATGGGACAGAAGTTGTTAATTGGAGCGGATCTAGATATTGACTCATAACTAACGGTTGAGCTAAGTAAAATACATCCTTGTTGGATTGCTATGTTGGTTGTATTACTTGACCACAAAACTGCAAGATGAGTGAAGTTGACTTCATACATGAATTACCATAGCTATAAATTATGGGAAATGGCATGAATATGATGAAGTATAATAAGGGAATTGAGGAAAGGGATATATGAATTCAAGATTGGAAGTGAGGTAACGGATTTAAGAATGGTAGAAGTAAGACCTTTAAGGGGGGAAGCGAGTAAGGAAAATACAAGCGTAGAGATTGAAACGACGAATCCTAAGATGTGACAATAAGAAGGGACATAAAGTTTTATATAGTAGAATATAAGATGTGATAATCAAGGGACAATAAAGGAAAGAAAAGAGCATGACGAGATAAGTTACAACAGATAGACAAAAGAGTTTTGGTATGTATGAGATACGTAAAATAGAACGAACCAAAGGAAGGGAAGTTTACGAATAATATTAGATGTTCATACACGAATAACACAAGAACGGTTATGTAACCTGCAAGTATTTACATGTCAAGAATGAAACCAATTAGGTACTTAAAAAGAGGAGTAAGAGGTAAGCAAGAATAGTGTGTTTGTGATACTCCGAGTCAGTTGAGGGAAAACATATGGTAAATTGAGTCGAAATGTTGAGTTGGAATTATCATTAAGGCCAAATAGGACAATTACTCTGAATATGTATAAGTATATGTTATATGTTTCCTACGATAGCCCTGGGGTGTGTGATTACTTACGAATTTGATAGGATCATTGAATAAAGGGGGTTTTACCAGAAGAATATTACGCCTTGGAACTTTCATTGTTTTGTATCATTGTGGTTATAGCGAATTTCCAACAATTTACCAGAGGATTATGAAATTCTCGAAAGTTATGAAGCCTTTAATGAGTCGACGAGGGACACCTACGACAAGACATCTCGGATTGAATTTATCTAGACTCTACAGATGTGAATCAATACCATTATCATGGTCATATGGCAGAAAGGAGGTGGGAGAGTTTTTCAAACCACGTGAGACTTAATACCATTATTGAGCAAGAAAAAGGATCGACGAGTCCGAGTATGAAGGAGGATCATATCAGGAAAGTGACTTACTTATATCTCTTGAAAGGATATTCTTGAGGAATCAAGGGAGTATTGCAATCGAGAGTCATTACTAAGAAGGAAACTCATTTTAAACTATTCAAAGGGAATGTTATAGATAGTGCATGTCAGAGGATTAAAATGATGACTCCAAGAAGGAGGTACGCTGCGGACTATGCGACCTAAATAAAGAGTGGAAGTAGACCCCTAAGAATTAGAAGAGAGAACAAGAGGAACCAATATGCGATGGCAAACCTACCTAAGGGAAAGACAACTCCTATTATATAATATTGCTGGAAAATGACTCCAAAACAAGAAAAACTTGACCTAAGCTTCAAACGTAGATGGATATAGTAAGTTGCAGTCAATTACGAAAGTAGCTGAATTATGACCACTTTCTTTGGAAATTCAATATTAACAGATGTCAAGTGGAGCATTAGGCTAAGTAAAGAGAGACACATCATGATAGATGAGTTCGAGTTACAATTGATTCGTTAAGAGATCACCATAACCAGTATACTTATACAGGACTAGTTTAACATTCGAGGACGAATGTCTAAAGGGGGAAGGATGTTACATCCCGTGTTTTCATACGATGGAAAGCGTGCGAGTTAAATGACCTAATAAACGGAAATGAGGTTAACCCCCAAGCCTATAGGTGGTTAGAGTGATGGTACAGATGTGTTGTAAATATGTCACGACCAGACTAGGGCCATGACGGGTACCCGGGGCTAACCACCGAGCACCACTCATTCTATTACTCATCCTGCATTCATTCATATTTCTTATGCTCATAATCATAGAAAGCTATTTTCATTTGAAACATATTCACTTTATATACATAAGCCCTTCGGCTATCAAAATAATACATATACACATACGATGGGAAACTGTGAGACCATACTACCCACACATACGTATCTACGAGCCTCTACTAGAGTACTAGACATATGGACGGGACAGGACCCCGTCATGCCCAAAACATATATATACCAAAAGAATAAATCAATGGCACCTCCGGAACAATGGAGTGCTCTCAGTCAACTTATAGCTCCTATGAGTCTGGGTCGCCTCTCTGTCTACCTGTGGGCATGAACACAGTGTCCAAAGAAAACGGACGTCAGTATGAACATTGTACTGAGTATGTAAGGCATCAACAATAATAATACATAATAGGAGCATAAGGGATAGCATAAGATAAAAGAATTGTTCATTTCTCATAATACCTTTTTGGACATTCACCATACGTACTTACCCCTTTATTCCTCTAAAGATACGCTTGTTACATCCACATGCTTACATATGCAATAATTTACAATGCAGTACAGCTGCGTACCCGGCCATGTAGGCTCGGTATCATCCGTACTCGGCCCTCCCGGGACTCGATAATATCCATACTCGGCCCTCCCGGGACTCGATGCTATCCGTACTAGACCTTTCCGGGACTCGATGCTATCCATACTCGGCCCTTCCGGGACTCGATGCTATCCGTACTCGGCCCTTTCGGGACTCGATGCTATCCGTACTCGGCCCTTCCGGGACTCGATGCTATCCGTACTCGGCCCTTCCGGGACTCGATGCTATCCGTACTCGGCCCTTTCGGGACTCGATGCTATCCGTACTCGGCCCTTTCGGGACTCGATGCTATCCGTACTCGGCCCTCCCGGGACTCGATGCTATCCGTACTCGGCCCTTTCGGGACTCGATGCTATCATACATATATCTTTGTCACACCCCGACCTTACTAGGGTGTGATGGGCACCCGACTCCCCTCAGAGTCGAGCGAACCCTTAAGCGTTCGCGTTACTAAAACCTGTCATTTCAAAAACTTTTTAAAACATGAAACTTTTCAACATAGAGATCACTGTTTGTATCCAGGTTATGAAAACCTTCAGTCAATCACATAAATTTTTACCAATTGACAACATCTGAAAATACACACTCTTTTAACATCTCTAACCGATTCGCGTTCCTCGACACCCAATCCACAGGACACTGTCTGCAAAGTCTCTAGGATATACAACTACCATGACATAAGTACTTGACTCGGCAACACTCCGAACTGAAATGGAGCTCGCCAATCCCGCGGGAACAACTTCTAGCAAAGTCTTCTCTTCATCTGGGTGTACCTGCGTGGCATGAAACGCAGCCCCCCGAAGAAAGGGGGTCAGTACGGAGTATGTACTGAGTATGTAAAGCGATAACAAATAATAACCATAGCTTAATTTAGAAGAGAAGAAACCACAATCAAGCTCATTACCTGCAGCCCTCGCTGGAGGAAACATAAATGTACACACGGGGTCTTAGAACAATCCTTAAGTAAATAATGCGAGTGAACACACGTTCTTCAAGCATACACGATATAAGTACAGAGTACACCAGTTCTAGAATGCACAACTTAAATATAGTATCACAACAGTCCCTTCGGACAGCCGCTTCCGGCCTAGTAATAATAATAATAATAGTAATGATAATGATAACAACAATGATAATAATGATAATAATGATAATAATCCCCTTCGGGTGTCTTGCGGTCCCGACATACGTCTATCACGGCCCCTTCGGGCATGCCGGTCCCGAAATAAAATGATGGCCCCTTACGGCATGCCGGTCCAACATACGTCTATCCTGGCCCCTTCGGACATGCTGGCCCCGACATAATATTCCTAGCCCCTTCGGGCATGCCACTCGTGACATACGGCTACCCTGGCCCCTTCGGGCATGCCACTCGTGACATAATACTAATCCTAGCCCCTTAATAATAATAATCGGGCATAATAATAATAATAATAATACTAATAATAGCGTTGTGGAATGTAGACATAAGTCGTAGGTGGAATGAAATAGTAAAATCTCGCACCCCCTTCGGAGTGGTTTGAAGAGTCTTATATAATAAGATATCGCACTCCCTTCGGAGTGGTTTTGAAAAGTTTAAATAATAAAATCTCGCACCCCCTTCGGAGTGGTTTTGAAAAGTTTAAATACTAAAATCTCGCACCCCCTTCGGAGTGGTTTTGAAAGGTCAACTTTATATTTTCTTTAATACAAAACAAACTTCCTTAAAATCATTTGTAAACCGCAAACACGTTTCAAGTAAATCGAGTTAGCATAAAAGGTTAACAACCGTATGCACATGCGAGTGGTGAGAAATTAAATGCTTTTCAAGTATCGTTATGGACATCATTCATTATAAAACATCTACGACCATTTCCAAGCAATTCGAGACCGTTTATGGAAGTTAGGGACATTGTGGGCCCACCTTGGGCCAAGCCGAAGTGGCGTACATAAATTACGAACATTAGGCCTTGTGATGTCGTCTACGGAAGTTTCAAGGCAATCCGGTTCCAATTGTGAAAATTACAGATGTTTAGCCGTTTTCCAACTACTTAGAGCATATATAATTCAATTCTCTTGAATGAAAAAGGGGTAACTTTAGATGCGGATTCCTAAGAGTAGAGTCATCCTCGGGGTTCGTATTCAAACCTATCACACCTAAGACATGCCAAAAGAAAGAAGGGTAAGGCTTTACATACCTTTCTTGCCTTTTACGATCGCCCAATCTCAAATCCCGTTTCGTCCAAAGCGCAAATGGTCACATTTACCAATTACTATTCATGAGACTTACAATTTTCAACCTTAACCAATCTTGTTCTACAAAAATTTGGGCAGCATCTCCCTATACATATAGCATCCCCGAGATTCAACTCGGCTCAAAACAATCAACAACAACCCAACAACAACATCAACAACAACAATCACAATAGAACACACAACTAGTCTTCTTCTTAACATAATGCAATAGCTTCCATTCCGACTTCAAATTTTCAAACCAACACCATCATACTCACATTCATTACTAATCAAAATCATTACGATGCCATTCGGAAGCATTTCATATCATTTCTACAATATATACACAAGATATACAAAATATACAAACTTTCCACCAAAGCCATAATTCATCCAAAACTTCCAACCTTCAACATAAACATCCACAACACATTTTCACCTTCCATTATCATTAACAACAATCATAATTTTCACCTTACAACTTCATTCTCATAATTACATAAACTATAATAAAGTCACATATTTTCCAACAACAACTTAACAATAATTTTTGCATGCTAACTAGAACTATTAACCTTCCATTTCCATCATAAAACTCCAACAACACAATTAACATACTAAATAATATTTATTCATCTCCCCTTCACCTATAACACTACACGGCCACAACACCCCTATGCACAACACACAAAATATTCATACTTTACATTCACTTCTACATACTATAACATGTATATATCTTCCATAACATGAAAAGAACATAAAATTCTTACCTTTCTCCAATAAATTCTCCTTGCCACCAAAGATAGTTTCTTACCAAAATAATTATACCACCTTGTAGAGAATCTCGAACTTGACAAGAATTCAAGAAAATTATGATTCTTGAAATAAAGTTGAAGGCTTGGGAATTTTTTTTTCCTTTCCTTTTTTTTTCCTCTTTCTCTCTTAGCCGTCACCTTTTTTTTTTTTTTTTTTTTCTCTTGTTCTTGATTTTCTAACTTGTGCCATTTTCTTGAATCTTCTAGGATTATATAATAATAATCACATGGAAAATTAATTAAAATCCCATGGGCTTGGGCCATTGTTGGCCGGCCACCCCTTACACTTGGGCCAAAATTTCTCTTTTTTTTTTTCATTTATTTTGGGCCCAATTAGTTATGGGCCATATTTTGTAATTCCCGAAACTAATTTTCGAAATTTCCAATTTTACCCTCGGCCTTCTTCCATATTTCCACATCAATATTTTCCATGAACAACATATATATTGAACAAAATCACAATATGACCTTGTCTTTAGCTTGTCACAATCATTTCAAATTTTCTCGAATATGCAAAATTGCGGGATATAACATATACATATACTTAACGTTACCATACATCTATCATTAAAGCATACATTAGAACATTAACGACAACCATGGCGAAGTCAGGGTGACATGAGGTCGTGGACCCCCGATTACATTATGCAGTACATAATCATCATATCTCACCTTGAAGGGACTAACGTTTTAAGGTAAGTGTACACAAGAAAAAGCATCATTGGAACCATACTTAGAATCATTAACTTTATGGGCATCATATCTCACTTTAGGATTCTAGACTTAATTTATCATCGTCAATTATCATACTCGTGTTACACCTCGGAAAATTTTCCCCATATCGTACAATGAATAGGCTAACGAGGGGCATGACGTTCACGAGGTTTGGATAAGTAGGAGATAGTAATTGATGATGCTAATTAAGATTTCCAAAGACGTAAGAGTTAAGGAAAGAAAGTTGTTAAGGAAAGCGAGTTATAAGTTGAATGTATCGGATGGGAATTACGGGTATTGAGTTAATGATGTCTTAATGACACCTTGAAGAAGAGTTACAACGTCTCTTAGAATGGTAATGAAGTGTTGGACAAGTGTTAAGAGGATTCCATAAGGATCGGAGATCAAACGAGTCGACGAAACGACTCTCGGAAAAATTGGGCAAACCTACGGCCAGACATACTGGCCGTATAAAATGTATGGACCGTATGTCCAACCGTAGATTCAGTCCAGTAGAGCATACTTCTTGGACCAGATCTCTGGCCAGACATACGGACCGTATAAAACATACGGACCGTATGTTGGTCCGTATAAACTGGTCGGGACTGAGTTCATTTTATATAAGGGACCCTTTCTCATTTTCATTTCATTTCATTCCTCACCTCCACCATTCAAGAAACCTCTAGAGGGTTCCAAACATTTCATCCATGAGAAAAAAATAGAAATCAAAGATCAATATCAAGAATTAGGGTGAATCAAGTGAAAGAAACTTCATCAAAGTCATACAAATCAAGAAAATCCCAAGAGAGATAAAATAGGGTTTTGGTGCTAAGGGTGAATCACCATTCCAAGCTTATTCCTCCATCATCTAAGGTAAGTTTCATGACCTTTTCATACTATTTGAAGTATTAGTAAGTTGAAACACATGAATGGTAGAAGAGAATAGAAAATGGGTCTTAAATGGGTGAAAAATGTCATTGTGGAATAGTAGTTGGAGTGAATCATGAAAATGATTGTGTTGATGTTACAAATGCGTTATAAATGACTTATAGAACATGAAATAAGTATTGGGTGTGGAAGAATACGACGATGGACTTTTAGTCATGAATATGGAGAATTGAAGTGGAATTGTGAAATGCGAATTATGTAAATGAATGACGATTGTTGTTAGTGATATTGTGATGATTGTTATGAATGTTGGGAGTTGATATGGAATATGGCGGAAAGTAGTATAAACAAAGGAAATGCTGCCCAAATTTCTCTAGCTTTAGTAAGTACGTTTCATGATTGTTTAGCTAATGACAACACGAATTCCATTGAAGGTAAAGACACAAGCGTTAAAGGAGAACGAGCAAATGATAGAATAGTTAAGCGACAAAGGTATGTGAGGCTAATCCCTTCCTTCTAAGGCATGAGTCCATATGGCATGAATTTCCTCTTTCATTACGAATGTCCTATCTTCAAGAAGGCTACGAGCCATTATGCACGAATAACCATACGAGATAAGGGATATGCTATGATTATGATAATGATAATGATAAGCTTAAAGTCTGGAGATGCTATAGCTATGATATAATGTCCCCGTAAAGCTAATGAAGTCATATGAAATCTATTGATGTTAATCACTATATACACTCACCTTATGTTTGTTCCTTCAAGGTGAGGCAGGATAGTTACGAATGCTCATAATGACATCGGGGGTCCACGACCTTACGTCACCCCGACATGACTATACTTGCTTCCAAGTTCTAATGTATGAATTGATGATATATGTATAATGATATTATCTTATGATGAAACCATGGTATGAATATGAAATGAATGATAGTGATGACCTTATGATGATGTATAATGTACGATGATAAATGCATGCTATGTATGATGATATGATTCCACCGCGCCTAATTGGCCGGGCATGTCACCGCTAAGGCGGGCTGCGTACGATCCTACCGTGCCTAGATGGCTGGGCATGTCACCGCTAAGGCGGGCTGCTATGATTTCACTGAGCCTAGAGGGCCGGGTATGACACCACTAGTGGGCGGCATATGATGGTTACCCGGACGCGGGTTAACAACATGATGATGTATGATTGATGTGACGATGCATGTATGGCATGATGATGTATATGTGATATGATAAGGCATACGTTATGATAATGTACATGATGTGCTTATGTATGATGAGTGTATATGAAATGTATCTATAATTACAAGAGTACACGGGTTGTATCTCCATCTCATGACTCATGATATTCTTATTATGCTTATTTCATTCCTGCCTTACATACTCGGTACAATGTTCAATATGCGACGTCCGTTTTCTTTGGACGTTGTGTTCATGCCCACAGGTAGGCAAGGAGACGGTGCCGATCTATAGGAGCTAGTAGCTGACTTGTGAGCACTCCATTGTCCGGAGGTGCCATTGATTATTCTTTTTGGTACATATATGTATATATATAAATATATATTCATGATTAGGCACGACAGGGTCCTTTCCCGTCCATATGTCTAATACTCTAGTAGAGGCTCGTAGGTACGCATGTGTGGGTAGTATGGTCCCATGGTTTACATGTATATGTATGTACGTGTATATATATTATTTTGATAGCCGAAGGGCTTATGTTTATAAAAGTAATTATGTTCAGATAATGATATATTTCTATGATTATGAGCATATAGTATGAATGAGAGCGGATAAGTAAGGAATGAGCGGTGTTCGGTGGTTATGTCACGACCCAACCCCGTAGGCCATGACTAGTGCCCGAGTTGGGCACCCAAACACATTCATTAACCAGAATCGCAGATAACTTATACATATACAAATATCAGACGCTGTCTCATCTTTGTCGCAAACACAAATATATACATCACAGAAGCCAGCAAGGCTATCATATGGCGCAACGTCCCAAAATACGTATACAAATGCAAGCTGACAAGGCTGCCACGGCGAATGGGACCGCCTAAAACATATACCATATGAACACAGCCGAACAGAAATATCCACAACCCACATACATGTCTACAGACCTCTAAACAGAACAACAGAATCATATGACGGACGGGGCCCCGCCGTACCCCGAATAGACAAATACATATGCAACGGAAGAATATATACCAAAATATAGGCTCCAGAACAAAGGGAGCACTCAAACGGCAGAATAGGTGTCCTAGGCTGTGAGATCACGAAATGGGCGTACGCCACTGTGGGCATGAAACACAGCCTCCGAAGAAAGGGGGTCAGTACGGAATATGTACTGAGTATGCAAAGCAAGAAATACAGTAAACAGAATCATAATCGAGACGGAAGTACAGAAAATAAGTATAGTATCCAAAATACCAAAGCATTTACTTTTAAAACATAAATGATACACAGGGCTCAGGGAGTATGGTCGCCCGCCCGTCATTGGCGCCATAACACAGCATAACACCAGAAGGTTTCATATCTCCGTAACCCGACATATCTCCGCAACACATCATAACACCATAATCACAGCATAACACCAAATATATAGGGTCCCCGCCTCACAGTGAGGGACTCGGTGAACCATAACACAGCATAACACCGGAATATAACATAGTGCGCACGACAACATAACCGGCCCGGGACTCGGCGAAAGATACAGCAGAATGCACGAGCAGAGTCGTGAGTAACCATATGCATAAAAATCATTATTACAGACTCAACAAATAAGTGGACTAACCATACTCGGGGGTCGGGACGATAGCCATACTAAGTTCTGTCACAAAGTCGTAGGAACTATACAAAGGAAAAGTCGCGGGACCCACGAACGAGCACCAACCCGATCCGAGCCCGCCTATGGAGGATATAGTCATTATACGCTACGGATCTCTCTACGAGCATATCGAGGCGATCCGGTTCTGTCTACGAAAGTTACGGCCATTTTTAGACGTAGAATCCTTTAAAAACAAATTCTTTATGAAACATTTGAAATCCAATATTACCAAAGACATAGGAACCATAATACTTTTACATTAAGAAGGCCGACATTAAGAGGTAAATAAGAATCGTAGACATGCTCGGATCGTAAGAATGGAGTTTCCTCGAGGCTCGTGTCATAGCCTACTTACAACTAAGATATGCCAAAAGAAAGAAGGGTTAAGCTTTACATACCTCGTCCGCTCTCAAGGCTAATCCAATCCTAAGTCTCGGACTCCCCAAGATCTACAACAACATTATCGATACCAAACATTAGCTATAGGCATTTAGGAATTCAATTCCAAACTAGCACTTAATTCTACAGAAATTTGGGCAGCATTTCCCCTGTAAATTCAACAACCCCGAGAATTCAACTCGGCCAAATCATCAACAACAACACCAACAATCATTCTAACAACATCAACAATCAATTCGAAATGCATTATAACATTAGTAGCTCTTTCTTCATAATTCAACATTTCACTATATTCAATTCAACTACTCACATTCAAATCAACATCAACGCTCATACGTTCAATTTCTAATCCGAACCCATTCAAACAACATTCAAGAATACTTTAAACAATTCACACAATATTTCAAACAACCCAACCAACACTCCAATTCACCCGAAAACCACCCCAAACCCGAGAACAACACAACAACACATTCTTCTCTCCAAATTCATGAATTACCCCAACAATCCACACCTTAATAATGTCATTCTCATAAATATAAAAATTACATTAGAAACGCATTAACCACCAAATCAGCCCGCAACAATTACAACATCAACTTGAATCATTAAACTCTCATTTTAATCATAAAATCCATAACGACGACAACCAAAATACTAAATAGAATTTATTCATTCTTAACCACACAAGGGTGGCCATATTCGGCCACCACCCCAACCTACCAACTTCATGATTTTCATTCATCTCAACACACTACAACAATCAAACATGCTAAATAAAATTAGTTCATCACTCCTACACAACACACACACCTACACGGCTACAAGCCATCCACCATATTCCATGTTCACGGCTCAACTTCAACATGCCATATTTCATGAGTTCATTCATTTCTACATACTACAACATGCACACATCATTCATAACATATGAAAAACAAGATTAAACCTTACCTTTTCTCCTTAACTTCACAACTTGGCTAGGGTTACAATTGATAAAAACGAGTGGTTTGTTGATCCAAACAATAACTCCACGTTAACAAGGACCCTTCAATTAGTTGATTTGCTAGAAGAAACTATTTTTTTGATGGCTATTTTTGGACCTCACTTTTCCATGCTCATGGCCGAATGGTCTTTAGTTTTTGTTCTCCAAGTTTCTTGATTTTTCTTAAGTGTTGAAGAAGATGAATATGATGACTTAGTCATCTTTTAGTAGCATATATTAGGCTTCCATGTGGCCATGGCCCACACCCCATGTGGCCGGCCACATGCCCCTCTTTTTTTTTCCCATTTTCATGAACTAATTACTTTCCAAAAATAACTTTTGACCCCAAATTTCCTTAGTACTCCATGCCACAAAATCATAAGCAACTCATGTCTTAAAACAAGATCGTAGTTAAAGTCTCGACTTCGTATCCCGGAATAGTCTTGTCCCTAACTTATCATGGTTAACCCGGATTGTCCCAATGTATAAAATACGGGATATAACAAGCCCCGGATACTCATCTTGGCCCGTAGTTCGGGTCGTGACAACTCGTGTCTTACCTCTTTTCTTTATCTCATACATATGTAGCTCCTTACAGTCATAGACTCATCATCATCACTATCGTGCTCATAATGTATCTCTTATCTTTATCTCATATGACTATTCATGAACATAGACTCTTGGTTCTTCGGAATGTAGGAGATTCATGGAGAAGGAGGGAAAATCGTGCCATAAAATTCATGCCTAAAAAGGAAGGGACTAACATCATAAGGTGGATCTATCAACAATGAATAATATCAAGGAATCGTATGAAGGTCATTAGCTTTGTAGAAACATCATATCATGATATTTAGGGTCTCTAGACTTGGGCTCATCATCACATTCATAACATACCTCTTAACTTTATTTCATGAGAGCTCTTTATAACGTAGACTCATCATTTCCAATACATGTATATGTAAAGAAGTCATAGAAAGATAGGAAGATTCATACCATAGAGTCATGCCTTAGAAAGAAGGGACTAGCCTTACATACCTCTTTCGTTTAACAATTCTATCGCTCGATTGTTCTTCTTCGATGCTCGCGTTTCTACCTTCAAGAAAGTTCGTATTAACATTAGCTAATCGATTTTAAGAACGTGCTTACTAAAGCTAGAGAAAATTGGGCAGCATTTCCTTTGTTTATATGACTTCATCCATATTCCATATCAACTCCCAAACATTCATAACAACAATCACAATATCATAAACAACAATCATCATTCATTTGCATTATCCACATTTCACAATTTCACTTCAATTCCTCCATAATCACGACCATAGTTCACTATCGTGTTCTTTCATATACAATGCTTATTCCATGTTCTAAATGTCATTCATAACCTACTTACAATCACAACATATCCATTTTCATGATTCATTCCAACTACTACTCAACAATGGCACTATTCCCGATTTATGACCCATTTTCTATATTCTTCTACAATCCAAGTGTTTCAACTTTTCAATAATTCAAACAACATGAAAAGATCATGAAACTTACCTTAGATATTGTAGGAACAAGCCTTGAGTGGAAATACTTCTCTTGCACCAAAACCCTAGTTCACTTCCATATGAATTTCTTGGCTTGGATGAACTTCAATGTTTTTCATACACTTGATTCTTGTTGGTTTGATGAAGTTGATCATAAATTTCTCTTGGATTCTTGTATGGGAAGTGTGAAGAGTGTTATAGAGAGTTCTTGAGGTGAGGAGAGGTAAATGAGAAGATGGGAAATGAAAATAATGAACTTGGGTCCCTTATTTAAAACTCAAAAAGCTGTCCCGACACATTTATACGGACACACATATGGTCCGTACAATTTATACGGTCCGTATGTATGACCGTATAATGTTTCCAGTGGAGGCTCTTCTCTGGACAGGTTATACGGCCATATATATGGCCCGTATCTTTTGTACGGTCCGTATAGTGGACCGCACAATCCATTGTTTTTCCGAATCTCATTCTCGTCGACTCGTTTGATCCCCAATCCTTATGGAACCTTCTTAGCACTTGTTTAACACCTCATTAACAATCTAAGGGACGTTGTAGCTCTTCTCCAAAACATCATTAAGCCATCAATAATTCGTTACTCATAAATCCTTTCCGATATATAACGTATACCTCCCCTTCTCTTGGCCAACTTTCTCGTCTAACCTCGAATGTCTTTGAAACCATAATTAGGGTCATAAAATGTCACTCCTTACTTATTGAAATATCGTATACTTCATGCTCTTCGTTAGTCTATTCACTGTACGTTAACGGGAAATTTTTCCGAAGTGTAACAAAATATTAGAAGTTAAACAAATCGAAGAAAATAAGTTTCGTCGAGGTTTGAGATTTATTTGAATGAAATACGGTCCAAGCTATAATATCCTGTATTTTGGATCAGGAAATTGAACCGTCGAACATGAGCAAATTTACCCAAGCCTGGAGAATTTAGTCATATTCAAGCATGCAAACTAAGAGCTCGGTGTATAAAAGGATGAAGTCCCGAAATGATTTAAGACGGTAAAGAGTGACAACGATGATTGGAAATAATATTTTATGTGTGGCAAATGAGGCCATGAACTAGTGACGTATGACAGGAGTATAAAATGAGTATATAATGTGTGCTAAAAATGATTATTATTTAAGTGAATTGAGATCAAGAAATTAGTTATGTGGGTAATTGGTTAAAAGTGGAATAAAGTGGGAGAGTATGGAATTAATTGTGGTGTTAATTAAAATTAAGTGGATTAATATTGTCAGTAGGCTGCCACGTGGCACCAATTGGTCCAAAAGATGACATTAACTTGTCATAAATAAATTGATGACTCAAGGTCACCTAAAAGAAGTGAAGGACACGTTGAAAGGAACACTTATCATACCTGAACTTTAATATTCATTTGTTGCAATAAAATGCATTTGAAATAGTTCAACAATGTATTGCATAAGAGACCAATTTGGTTAATCTGTACATGGAGGAAAACGTTCACAAGGATATGTATATATACAGAAACGTATTCATTGAATATATATGCACACTCTCAGCAAGGCTATTCGATCATGTTACGGGTTTTGCTCACCGCTTTGATCTCGTTGTACCACTTTGTCATTTTGTTGGACCCGGACTTTCTTCAACGTGAAGTAAGGTGGAAGAAGAGTAGTTCTTGACATATAAGGTAAGAAATCCTCTCTCCTAGATGTATTTGAGTATCCGAGTTGTATCTCTTTTTGCTAGATGGAAGAAATACGAAAATTACATCGGAAATTGGATAAATGGTTATTGTTATCGTGTGGGCTGTTTGGTGATTGTTATGAGTTACTTTGTGGGCTGGAATATCATGGGGATTGGTTGTAGTTTTAGTTGTTATTATTTTTGTTGCCGTTATACTATGTATATATGAAAATGAAGAAGTGTATACAAGCATTGGTATACGAATGTATATTGGGCTGTTTTGGAAGTGATTTACGAATGGATTTAATTCTAGTTTGATATGAAATTGATGGTATTGTTGTTGTTGGTATTTTGATTGATGTTTTGGCTGAATTGGAATCTCGAGGATTGTTAAGTTTTCAGGGGAAATGCTTTTTAGAATTTTGTTAAGTAACGTGCTAGCTTAGGCTTTGGATTTTGAAGCTGCGCTATAGTTAATACTTGATATCAATAATGTTGTTGTAGATTAGGAAGCCCGGGATCTGATTTGTGGTTAGCTTGGAGCGGATAAGGTATGTTAAGGCTATCCCTTCTTTCTTTTTGGCATGAATTACATAAACAAGCGATCAACATACATCATGACTCCTATGAATTCTAGTCCTCGGCGGTACTTGACATAATCGTTGTCTTTGATTCTCAAGTGTTAGTTCATTCTAATTATTCTATTGAGTCTCGAGATGATGATTTAGTTTGCATATATGGTTGCTCATGATGTTCTCGTGCATACCGTTAATATATCATTCACCGAGTCTGGGCCGGGTATGTATTCGTACGCTTTCATTGCATTATTCATCGAGTCCCTCACTAGAGGGCCGGGTACGGTATATCTATGATTATTATATTATATATGGATCGGGCCGTACGTTACTCGGCATTATTATATTATACATGGATCGGGCTGTACGTTCCACAGCACTATCAGTATATTATAATTTATGCCTATCATACGCCATAGAGTCAGTTTTAGTCATATAGAGTTACGCAGATGTTCTCGGATATTAGCCCTGAGATGCATTCAATTATTGATACCGGATTTCATGATCATCCGCATGATATTCTTATGCCTTACATACTCGGTACATTGTTCGTCTTGACGTCCCTTTGCAGCGCCCGGGGGCGCTGTGTTCATGCCACACGGTCCCCATATTGTTTTGCGGGTAAAAGTATTCAGCTAGGATGGTTGGCTATCGAGCCGGGATTGGCAAACTCCATTTCTTCCGGGAGCGATCCGAGTCATTATGGTTATCATATGTGTGTATGGGTATGTCGGGGCCCTATCTGACTCGCATATGATTCAGGTGTTTACTCTTAGAGACTTGCGGACAAAGGTCACGTGGTTGTTCCGTCGAGATGTCATGTGTTGAGTAAAGCGACCATGTAGGCCGATATGTCAGTTTGACTTACTCGATTTTTGATTAATTGAGTATCGTTAGCAAATTTCTATGATTTGACGGAAAGTACTTTATTATATTTCTGATTTTTTTTTACATGTCCAGTTTCATTATGTGAATGCCAGAGGGTTCGCAGCTCTAATCAAGAGTTGGGTGACCAACATGCCCTATCGGAATTGGGGTGTGACAAATGACCTACTTGTTTAACTTATGCATTTGTTTGGCTTGAATGTGGTTGTTTTGTGACTTAATATCCTTACTTGGACAAATACTAATCCTAGTCTTTTGTGTGTTTCATGGGAACAAATCTTGGGCCTTGGATCTCTTGCATCAATACTTGTTGGGCCTGAGAGCCCCGACCTCTCTCTTTGATCGAGTCCGCTTAGGAATGGAAAGGGAAGCAAATATGTGTTAGAAGGCCCAGCCAATGGGTGAAAATGGCACTGATGGGCTTGGGTAGGCCCATTAGTTTGAAAGTCCACTTTCTTTCTCCTCTTTATTTTTTGACATGTATATATGTTGTATATGTATGAAACATGTGAATAGTGAAGCCCCTATGCATGCGTAGAACTTAGGAAATCAACGTTTAGTATTTTAGGAAGTCGCTCAAAAACATTTTCAAACTCGGTTAATTATGGTTTTGCACGACTAAAATTGGTACTCAATCTAACTTTTGCTAGAAGTTTAATGGTTAACTTAATGTTTGTAGGATAAGGTAAATGGTTTTTGTCAAATGGCTAAGTGGCAAATTTTGGACTTTGGCAAGAAAAAATCTGGAAACAATCAAAAAATGATTTTGGGCCTTCAGCCCCTTGGCTTGGATTATTTGTGAGTTTGATGTTGAGCTAAGAAATGAATTTGGGTGAAAAAAAATGGGAAATGTGGCTTATTTTTTATGGCAAACGGGTCTGAGGCATTTTAATATTTGAGCAAAATCTGAAAATGGTTTAAAAAAACTAGAAACTTGAGGTTTTGAGAAAATTAGGTTTGGTGGAAATGGACTGTTTTGAACTCAAACATTTTCAACTGTTGGGCTAAGGCCCAAAACTTTATTGGACTGAAATACATTTTGGACCAAGTATGAGGATAAGATGGATTTGGATTTAGAGTACTATTGACTATGGCTTCAATAATAAAGACGGAACTGATTTTTCATAATAAACTTATATTTTCATATATAGATATGTATATATATAAGTACAAAAACAGAGATATACTCCATATTTTTTATATACGTATAAAAACCCGCAGGTACTAAACCCATTTTATTAGGACTAGAATAGTAGTGACTCTACTCGGGAGAAATTCCGAGTGTGTCCTAGTCCGGCAACAAAGTGAGTTGAACACTTACGCGGATTTTTAAAAACCAAAACCCCTTTTTATAAGGGGACTTTTTGCCAATTTTTTTTTCTTAAAATTATGATATGATATAAATGATATCTTTTTGCGAAAAATTAAACATTTGTAAACAAATAAGTACATTGTCACACCCCAATTCCGATAGGGCATGATGGGCACCCAACTCTTGCCAAGTAAAAGCGAACCCTCACAGCATTCACATAATGGCGGACATATAAATTTTTTTTTTGAAAATATAACAAAGTACTTTTCGAGTCAAACCATGAAATTTGCAAACGATACTCGATTAATCAAAATCGGATTAAGTCAGCTTGAAAACATATCGGCCTACGTGGTCGCTTTACTCTCCTTGTGACATCTTAACATACTATCCACGGGACAACATCTTCAAAGTCTCTAAGAGTAAACACCTGAATCATATGAGTCGGGGATAGGGCCACATACCCGTACACGTAGCAATGCTTAACCATAATGACTCGGCCTTGCTCCGGAAGAAAATGGGTTGCCAATCCCGGTGATAAACCATCTAGCTGAATACTTTTTGCAAAACAATATGGGGTGTGTGGCATGAACAGAACTTCTGAGCAAGGGACGTCGAATGAACAATGTCACAGGAAGTATGTAAGGCATAAGAATATCAAGTGCGGATGGATCATGAAATCCGGTATCAATAATTGAATGCATCCGTGGCTAACATGCGAGAACATCTCCGTGTAACTCTATATGACTAAAAGCGACCCTCTATGCGTATGATAGGCATAGATTATAATATCTTGTAGTCTTTATGGAACGTACGTCCCGATCCATGTATAATATAATAATCTTAGGGGTACGGCTTCGATCCATAATAATATAATAATCATATATATACCGTGCCGGCCCCTCTAGTGAGGGAGTCGGTGAATAATGCAATACCGCGCACGAATACATACCCGGCCCGAGACTCGGTGAATGATATATTAACGAGATGACGAGTAGAATATCATGAGCAACCATATGGAAGCTATATCATAAATGCAGGACTTAATAGAATGATTAGAATGAACCGACACTTGAGAATCAAGACAATTTGTCATGTCAAGTAGCGAGAACTAGAATTCATTGGAGTCATGTATGTTCATACGTTCGCTCATTTATGTAATTCATGCCAAAAGAAAGAAGGGATAGCCTTAACATACCTTGTCCGCTTCTTAAGCTAATCCAAACTTAAGTCTCGGGCTTCCCAAGATCTACAACAACGTCAGTAGATACCAAACATTAGCTATAGGTACTTATGAATCCAACCCTAAGCTAGCACGTCATTTATAGAAATTTGGACAGCATTTTCTTTATAAATTCAACAAACCCCGAGAATTCAACTAGGCCAAATCATCAACAACAATACCAACAACCAAATTAACAACATCAACAATTAATCCCATCGATCCAGGCCGTCAACAATATAAAAATAGTTTCAATAATTCAGACAATAATGCGACGAGCGGCAAGCTCGGCTTGATTAAACAATAGTTTTAACCCCATCTTCATTCCAAAATTTCTCAAAAAATATTAACAACAACAACACAACAATAACAAGTTCCAAACAGCCACCAAACAACCCATACGATAATAACAATTTATCTGATTTTCGATATAACTTTCGTATTCCTTTCATCTAGCAATGTAGATACGATCTGGATAACTCAAATATGTCTAGTAGAGGAGAATTCTTACCTCATATGCCAAGAAATTATCTTTTTCCACCTTACTTCAGTTCGAAGAAATCTCCAATCCGCCTAAAATAGAATAAAACATGTTGATGCTTGCCAAAAGAATTCACGTTGCTGATTTAAAATACTTCATG
The DNA here is from genome assembly GCF_029784015.1 of Lycium ferocissimum. Classification (NCBI taxonomy): domain Eukaryota; kingdom Viridiplantae; phylum Streptophyta; class Magnoliopsida; order Solanales; family Solanaceae; genus Lycium; species Lycium ferocissimum. Next base: position 32,821 of record NW_026726154.1, read on the forward strand.
TGAATATGTAATTTCAAATGAGAATGAATCTCGTGCAAGAAGGTTGCTGCCCCAATTCCATATGATTTTCCTCTCCAAAAGAGAAATAATGTTTGCTCTATTCTTAGAAAGAAAGAAAATGCACTGTACGTTGCTCCTCCCTCAAAATTGAAATCTGAAATTTCCTTTACCTTTAGTGGGATATATAAGAAAAATAGGTGAGAAAACTTACCTTTATGGCAGTGGGGCCCACCCCAATTAGTCCTTATATTTTGCAACAAGTCTTGATAGATACATATCCTGGTAATAGTCATCACTTTCTTTTCAGCCCATGCACCCACGTGGACTAGTGCTGCCACATCAAGCCACTAGTTCATTAATTGTTCCCACTAAAATCTAATTTAACAAATTACCCAAGTAATTAATTTCTTGATCTCAATTCACTTAAATAGTAATCACTTTTAACATACTTTATATACTCATTATTATAATCATGAGGTATAGCATTAGTCCATGGCCTCACTTGCTACACATAAAATATTATTCCCAATCATCATCGTCACACTTTTCCATCGTAAATCATCTCGGTACTTCATCCTTTTGTACACTGAGCTCTTAGTTTGCATGCTTGAATATGACCAAATTTTTCGGGCTCGGGTAAATTTGCTCATGTTGGATGGTTCAATTTTTTTTTAGTCCAAAAAATACGGGATATTATAGCTTGGACCGTATTTCATTCAAATAAATTTCGAACCTCGACAAAACTTATTTGCTTCGATTTATTTAACTTCTAATCCTTACGATACATCTGTACCATTATTCTGACCACCTATAAGCTTGGGGATAACCTCGTTTCCGTTACTAATGTCATTTAACTGGCACACTTTTCAACACATGAAAACACGGGAGGTAACATACATTAATCACACATTGAAGCTCATAGGTCAACCGTATTCTAAGGATCTTTAATACTAGAGTGCGTAAAACCTTCCCTAGGGTATTATCACCAGAGCCCTTACCTCGAACTTTGGTCCAAAAGATTTTTACTTATTTGAAAAAAATCTTTAAACCCGATTTTTCTAGTTTTCCATAATAAATTAGGTAGTGACTCTAATACTAAAATCCAATTAAAGCACCAACAACCTCGTAGTAACTTTTATGCCTTACCCGCGTAAAGCGAACCGTAACAGATGGTGACTCTGCTGGGGATTTTCTAAGTTCTAACCATAAGAGTTTCAATATAATGTGATTTTAACTGTACTTATTTGTTTATATATGTTTAAATTCCATAATTATAATTGTCATTCATTTCATATAATAAAACTCCGCCACTCCTGGCATAAAGTATAGTTTCAAAGGGGACACACGGGATCGCGGTTTTGCCTTCACTAAATAATTGAAACACCCCTTATTTGGAACACGTTGACCGTTAAGTTGGTATGCGGTCACCCAACGACCGACAACGATTCACCCCGAGTAGTCCGCTCCGGTCCAAGGTCGGTTCGAAAAACCCACTCTTGCATATGCCTAGGTTAAAGCTAAGCCAAATCCAAATGTGAAGTAGACTGGGTGATTTGGATATTTTAGACGTATCCTGTTACACCTCGTAGTTTTGTACTTCGAGATTCGTTAGGTGTTAGTTGTTTTATGTAGAACTGGCGTTACCTTCTAGGATATATGTGATTATATGCACCTAGCTTTTATGGTTATGAGGGTTTAAGTTCATGTAATAGCTCATGGAAGGATTTGATCTGACCCTACTAGGCACACTTCACTTGAAGGCTCACATTGAAGACCAAGGCATGGGACTCCAATCCAGTTAAGCTAGGAGGATGACCAAAGGAGCATTGGAGACCCATGAAGAAGCTACAAGAAAGAAGGCCAACACTCAAAGTGGCTAGAAGTGCAAGAACGCTAGAAGTGCAAAGTGGCCAAACGTGCAAGAAGGGACAGAAATGCAAAATGGCAACAATTGAAAGCGTGGACAAGATCGGGAGTTGGCTAATTGCGCAAGAACAGATCATTCGAATTCCAATCCAACATTCAAGATAGCCCAACAAGGCCCTTGCCTCATTAATGGCATTCTTGTAATAACTAGCCTAGCTCTTAAGTCTCTTAGTATAAATATTAGACTTAGGTTATTTCATCCGAAGATTATGTTGAATGGAGAACTCTTATGAGAGATTGTTTAGTTGATAGCTTTAGTTTAATATAGATTGATTGGTTGCGTAATTCTAAGTGTGATTCTTAGTTGCAAAGTGAATTGTTTATTTTCCATCGAATTCAATGTTGCTCATTTGAGGGTTCATTTGAGTCATTTGTTGATTTGAATTACTTAGGTTGTAGGGTTTGATAATCCGATTGGAAGGGTTAGGGTTTCACATACCCTTTCTTGTCCATAGATTTCTTGCTCTTAGGGTCAAGTATCTATCCTTCTAATCTTCTCATCCCCATTCCCATATCCCTTTTGGTTGGTTCTTTGTTTTTGCTGTCAAATCAAGGGTTCTTAGGTTGAATCTTATCATTTGGTATCAACAGCTAGTTTAGAAGAGTGTTCTGACATTCTTCAATCCTTGGTTCAAAGAAAATTCAATATAAATCCCAAAAAAAAATCCATATTCTAAAACCCCAAAAATTCTGTTCTTGTTTCTTGAATTTGAAGTTATCTTTGAGTTTTTTGATATCCAAAACCCCTAAACCAAAGATTTGAGTTCATTTGGTTAAGTGTTGAGTGAATCACCATTGTTAAGCTTTGAAGCTTTAAAGAACTCAAGAAATTGAAAAGTGGGTCTTGTGCTTCAGTTGAAATTTGATATGATCCTAAATGGCACAATTGACTCAACTACTCAAAGTTCTCCAAGGATTTGTATTGGAAGCGGATTCATGGAGGATGAAGCTTTGGGAGCATTTAAATGGAGTCATTGGAGGGCCTTCAAGCTATGGGAGACAGCATGGGATAAGAAGTCAATAGTCCAAGGCCCAAGGCTTGCCTATTAAAGTGGCTACAATTGCAAGCTTGGGTGATTCAAGGCCGAAAGATGGCTATTTGCGTAAAGGGCTATTTGTGCAAGTGGCTACTTTGTGCAAGAAGGGTTATGCTTATAAGAAGGCCATGCATGCAAGGTTGATTAGAGGGTCATCTATGCAAGGAAGGACGTGTTTGGCCATTGAAGGTCAATCCTTGAATTGAAGACTACATTAAGAAGACTAGCCAAACAAGGCCCTTGCCTCATTAATGACATTTTTGTAATAAATTAGTCTTCTTTAGTCTAGGAGTATAAATACTAGACTTAGACATTTCATTTACCTAGATTATGTTGAATGATGAATTGAGAAACTCCTTTGGAGATAGATTGTTTAGCTTAGTAGCTTTAGGGTTAGTTATTATAATGGTGGATTCCATTGTTGGTCTTTGAACCTTTAATTCCATTAATTTCATGAAGAGTTGTTCATTTGTGAATCACTCTTGCCTTGATTTCAAATAGTATAGGTTCTTTCAGGATTCAATTAGATTGGGAGGTGTTAGATTTAATATATCCAAGGTTGCCCATAAATTCACCCTAATTGGGTCTTGCTTTTATCCTCTATTTCTCATCCCTTTTCTTCAATTCTCATATCAATTTCTTGTTATCCTTTAATTTCGAGTTTTAGTGTTGAGTTGGTGTTTTTCCCCAGTTCAAATCGTATCATGATACGATCCTAAATTTGGGCACTGAGCAACAAACTCTGCTATGTCCCTCTTCATACCATCCCACCAGTACAAGCATCTGAGGTCATGATACATCTTTGTCGACCCGTGATGAACGAATAACGAGCATAACGTGCCTCTCCCATAACACGTCGCCGCCACCGCAACCTCGGTGCACATAACGCCCCTATGTAGTAGTACTCAATCGGATGTAATCTCGAATGGGGTCTTATCCCTTTCAAGGCCGTATCCCTATATCGTGCCGAACAAAATGGTCCTCATATTGGCGTCGCTTACTTCTTCCATAATAGAGGATTCAGAACCTCTCGGACAGAAACCCTCGTATCTCTAGAATCGGCCAGACGGACTCCAAGATTAGCTAGCTGATGAATCTCACGAACCATTTCTTCTTTTCGATACGTCCTAGACTTACAGTGAGTGCATGCTACCACGTTGGCTTTCCCAGGATGATATAAAATATCAACATCATAGTCTTTCAGCAACTCTTGATACAAGAACATACCAATTGATACAAGAACGGATACGCGAAAACGAGAAATTAAAAAGGATAAACAAAAGGAAAAGAAAGATAGATAGATTGACACAAAAATAGGCACAATTAGGCAACCAAGGTTCTTCAATAACCAAGACCTCCTAATTACACTCTAGATAGCACCAACCTCTTAGGATGACCTCAAGGGAATTGAATTCCCAAGCAACCAATCCTCTCACAATCAATAATCAACAAGAGCCTACCAAAGGCCTCTCACAAGTTTCTCTCTCTAGAGATAACCCTAAAACACTCAAATATTCATCAATTCATCAAAAGCCCCTAAGTGAAATGAAAGACAAGCTATATATACAAGCTAAGTAAAGAAGACTAATAGACAATTACAATGCTACCCTTAATGAAGTAAGGGCCGTGTTTGGCTAGTCTTCTTAATGTAGTCTTCAATTCAAGGATTGGCCTTCAATAGCCAAACACGTCCCTCCTTGCATAGATGGCCCTCTAATCAACTTTGCATGCATGGCCTTCTTGCAATCATAACCCTCCTTGCGTAAAGTAGCCACTTGTACAAATAGCCCTTTGCGCAAATAGCCATCTTCCGGTCTGAATCACCCAAGCTTGCAATTGTAGCCACTTTAGAGAGGCAAGCCTTGGGCCTTGACTCTTGACTTCTTCTCCCATGATCCCATAGCTTGAAAAAGCCCTCCAATGACTCCATTTAAATGCTCCCAAAAGCTTCATCCTCCATGACTCCGCTTCCAACATAAATCCTTGGAGAAGTTTGAGTAGTTGAGTCATTTGTGCCATTTAGGATTGTATCAACTCTAGCCACCTCCTCTGCCGCAAGTTCAGCTCCTTCTGCTTAAAGATATACTGGAGGCTTTTGTGATCCGTATAAATATCAACATGAACGCCATATAGATAGTGTCTCCATATCTTCAAAGCATGAATTACCGCTGCTAGCTCGCATCATGAGTAGGATAATTTCTTTCGTGCTTTCGAGTCGCACGGGAGGCATAAGTATTATCGCTTTGCGCATTAATACACAACCTAACCCAACACCGGAAGCATCACAATAAATGACATAACCATCTGGTCCCTCAGGAAGAGTTAGAACTGGAGCTGTAGTCAACTTTTCTTTCAACAACTGGAAGCTTCGTTCGCAAGCATCGGTCCACTGGAACTTAGTTGCCTTCTGAGTTAGCCTCGTTAAAGGCGCTGAAATCGAAGAAAACTTCTCCATAAATCTCCCGTAATATCCTCGATAATCCCGAAAAACCACGTACCTCAAGAGGGTGTCGTAGGTCTAGGCCAATTCTTTACGGCCTCAATCTTCTCAGCGTATCCACCCGATGCCACCGGCCCAATAATATGCCCCAAGAATGCTACCGAAGTCAACCGTAATTCACATTTAGAGAACTTAGCATACAATTCTCGGTGCCGGAGCACCCCAAGTACCGCCCTCGATGATCCGCACGCTCCTCTTCGATCGTGAATAGACTAGGATATCATCAATAAATACAATCACAAACATATCTAGGAACGGCTTGAATACTCGGTTCATCGTATCCATAAACACCGCCGGAGCATTGGTCACCCAAAAGACATCACTCTAAACTCATAATGCCCATATCGGGTCCCGAATGCGCCTTTGGAATATCCGCCTCTCTTATAAAGCACTCGATGATAGCTCGAACGCAAGTCTATCTTCGAAAAACACTTAGCACCTCGCAATTGGTCAAATAAATCATCAATCCCGGGGAGGGATATTTATTCTTTATGGTTACCTTATTTAGCCGCCTATAATCAATACACATCCGTTAGCCGACCCATCTTTCTTTCTCACGAACAATACCGGCGCTCCCCAAGGTGATGTGTCGGGCCTAATGAAGCCCTTCTCTAACAAATCCCTCACTGCTCCTTCGCTCTTTCACCCTTGTAGTGCCATTACGTACGGAGGAATAGATATAGGCCGAGTGTCCTGGCAAAGACATCTATAGTGAACTCTATCTCCCGCTCAGAGGAAGACACTCGGAAGTTCATCCGGAAATACATCTAGGAATTCATTAACCACCGGGATCGATCAAGAGTCGGTGCTTCTCGCTTTCAAGTCATGTACACGAACCGGATGATAAATATAACCCTTTCTAACCATCTTCCTCGCCTCGAGGTATGGAATAAACTTACCCCCTCGCGATGCCGTATTTCCCGTCCACTCTATAACCGGTTCCCCTAGAAATTGAAAGTGAACTACCTTCTTCGACAAACAACGTTGGCATAACAAGAAGCTAGCCAATCCATACCCATAATAACATCGAATTCGGTCATATCCAGCTCTATCAGGTCTGCTTTGGTGCAACGGCCACATATAATTACCGAACAATCTCTATATACCTGCCTTGCGATAACAGAATCTCCTATCGGTGTAGCTACCTCGAATGGTTCTATCGGTTCAGGTTTTATCCCAATTCTACTAGCGACAAGGGGAAAAATATACGATAAAGTGGAGCTCGGGTCTATCAATGCATATACATCTCTGGGGAGAAGATCAATAATATACCTGTAACCACATTTGGTGACGCCTCCTGATCCTATCGGCTAGCTAAGGCATATATGCGGTTTGAGGGACCGCCGGAACTGGAAGCTCTGCCACGACCTCTACGTCGGCCTGCTGGTGTCGGTATACCCCGCCTCATAGGGCGCATAGCTACGAAGAGGAAGATGAACCAAAGAACCAACCCAAAGAGGGCCGAGCCGCACCACCCGGACCTACCCCCAAACGGACACTCTCTCACAATATGGCCTTGACGGCCACAAGAAAAACAAGCACCCGTAGCACGATAACACCCCCGATGATGCCTCCCACAGCCGAGAACACCGAGGTATGGATGGCCTCGACCGACCGGAACCTCTCGTCCACCGCGAACCCGAAGCCCCGGAGCTCTCGACCGCCTCCCCGAATACCCCGTACTATCCGGTCTCCTACCCGTGAACCGTGGAGGTGTACTCCGGCCGGGCCGAGAAGGATATCTACCATACCGCATCGCCGAGGTCGCCCTCCCGGGACTCCCCGTAACAACCAGCCGATCTAGCCCTCTCGGGTCGGCTCCTCGTCATGATCTCTCTCGTCGGCCGACGCCCTCTATGTCGATCCTCCATCCCCCGTGCATCCGCCCGCACCCGAGCAATGTCCATACCGGCCGAGAAGCCATTATCATACAATGTGCCTATCGACCGATAACGATCTAACCCCCATCACATAATGATGCACCCTATCGCCCATATCGCCTACAATAGTGGGCGTATATCTAGCCAATGAATCAAACTCCAGACTATACTCCCGAACACTCGCCACCCCCGCCCTCACCGTAGGAATCTATCAACTCGGCTCGCCTCATCTCCGAGGTAGAAAGTGGCCAAGAAAGGCCTCGCAAACTCATCCCACACCGCCGGAGGAGCACCCTCGCCCCCTAGACAACTCCCAGACTCATACCAATTAACGCCTACATCACGCAACCGATATGAAGCCGCCGACAGACTCGCCTCGTGCTTCCGATTATCCCGCCGTGCGCCGCATTTGTCGAATAAACTCCCGGGGTCCTCTCGGGCTTTGACCCGTAAACTCGGGGGGATTACAAGTCAAGAAATCACGGCCCTCAAACTATCATGTCGTCCGTCCGCATAGTCACCTCCTAATCCGTGCTCGCGAGCCCGCCCCCGCCACTAATCCGGTCAAGCAATCGGACCGCATCCTCATGGCCCTATCCTCCCCCCGGCCGAGGAGCCGGAGGCTCGGCACCGGAACCTCGGAACCGGCGCGGAGCCGCCCCCCGATCCGCACCGCCGTCGCTCCAAGCCCCTCCGGTAGTGGCGGTGCGCAGCTCGCCGACGGGAGCACAACCCGTGCATAAGCCGGGCACGGGCCCTAGTAACTCTCCGAATCCGATCGGTAGTCTCTCCACCTACCGACTTGTCCTTCCGGCGGTACTGTCGCTTTCCTTGGAGGCATCGCTGTAAACATAACAATCCGTTAGGGAAGAATCATCCTGATAATACAGCTCTATCGCACGATCTAGAACAAGAAGGAAAGATAACATCCTAAATGTCCTGTAGCTTCCTGTTTATAGATGTGGTGCACAACACACCGATAAACAAGACTCTACTAGACACGGTCTGTAGACACTCCGAGGACGAACCGCTCTGATACCACTTTTGTCACGACCCAACCCCATAGGCCGTGACTAGTGCCCGAGCTGGACACTCGTACACACCCATTAACCAGAATCAACATACAAATAACTTATACATATACAAAGGTCAGACGTCGTCTCAAACTGTCGCATATAAACATATATACATAGCCGCGCAAGGCGTCATAAAACACAACATCCCAAAATATATATACATACGCAAGCCGATAAGGCCGCCACGGCGAACGGGACCGCCCAAAACATAAATCACATAGTACATAACCGAACAAGTAACTATTCACAACCCACACATATGTCTACAGACCTCTAAGAGTAACAACGGTATCATATGACGGGACAGGCCCCGCCGTACCCCTGAATCGACGTACATATACACAATGAAAGAGTCTGTACCAAAATATGGGCTCCGGAACATGCGGAGCGCTCCAAGATAGCGTAATGGATATCCTAAGCCGGCGGATCACCAAATCGAGCGTCCGTACCGCGGCATGAAACGCAGCCCCCCGAAGAAAGGGGATCAAGACGGAATACGTACCGAGTATATAAAGCATGAGATACAAGAGACGGGGTATAACCAAAGTAAGAAGTACATAAAATGCGTACAATATTTAGAATATCAAAATGCTTACCTTTGAAACACAAACATGCATATTAATATCACATATATACATACATATATATCCGGCCCATTATAGGACTCGGTGAACATGGTCGCCACCCCGTCATTGGCGCCATAACACATCATACTCCAGAACACAGCATAACTCCGTAACACATCATACTCCATAACACATCATACTCCGTAACACAACGCATAACTCCGTAACACATCATACTCCGAACACATCATAACGCCATATATGCCATATATAGATATACGTAACCCGCCCCTAGCGAGGGACTCGAGAAAGATGCAAAACGTAATGCACACACGTAATGGTAAATAGTCATATGTATATAAATCATCCTTTTAGACTCAATAGATAATTAAGTAATCAACGCTCGAGGGTTAAGGCAATTGTCTTGTTAAGTTCTTTCAAAATGTCGTTAGAACTATACAAAGGAAAGTCTCGGGGACCATGGACATGTATCAAACCAATCCGAGCCCGCCTATGAAAGTTATGGACATTATTCGCTTTAGGACCCTCTACGAACGTATCGAAGTGATCCGAGCCCGTCTATGAAAGTTAGGGACCTTATTCAACATAGAATCCTTTAGGAACAAGAACTCTTTATGCAACATTTACTATCCAATCATACAAAAGACACAAGGGCCATAGCTCGACTATATTAGGAATGCTAACATCAAGAAGTGAATAAGAATCGTAGACATGCTCGCATCTTATGAATAGAGTTACCCCAAGGCTCGTATCATATCTTACTTACATCTAAGACATGCCAAAAAAAAGAAAGGATAGGCTTTACATACCTCGTCCGCTTTCTAAGCTAATCCGAACTTAATTCTCGGACTCCCCAAGATCTACAACAATGTCATTAGATACTAAACATTAGTTATAGGTACTTAGGAATTCAATCCGAAGCTAGCACTTTATTTACGTAAATTCTAAAAGCATTTCCTTTATAAATTCAACAAACCCCGAGAATTCAACTCGGCCAAATCATCAACAACAATACCAACAACCATATTAACAACATCAACAATTAATTCAAAACGTATTCTAACGTTAGTAACTCTTTTCTACATAATTCGACGGCGTTTCATTTACATTCAATTCAACCACATACAATCAAGCCAACATCAATGCTCACACGTTCAAGTACTAAACCGAGATCATTCAAACAAGACTCAAGAACACTTCAAACAATCCGCACAATATTCAAAATGGCCCAACCAACATACAATACCACCCGAAACCTCCAAACTCAATAAGAACAACAACAACACATTCCTCTCTTCCAAATTCATGAACTATACCAACAATCCACACGTTAACAACTTCATTCTCATAAATACAAGAAAATATATTAAAATCACATTAGCTTCTACAACAGCCCACAACGATTACAACTTCAACTTGAACCATTAAACCTTCATTTTCATCATAGAATCCACAACAACAACAACAAAAAATACTAAGTAAATTTAGTTCATTCCTTCTACACAAAACACCCCATACACGGCTTAACATCAACATACATGGTTCCATGAATTTCATTCATTTCTACACACTACAACATGTTCAAACCATCCATAACACATGTAAAAGAAGATTAAACCTTACCTTTTCCACTTAACTTCTCAACTTGGCTAGGGTTGTAAATTGCAAAAATGAATGGTTTGATTGCTCCAACAACTACTCCACGTTAATAAGGACCTTCCAATTGGTTGAAATGCTAGAAGAAAATTATTTTTTTGATCAATTCTCACAACATCAAACTCGGCTAGCCATGGCCGAATATGGTCTCTCCAAGCTTCTCCAAGTTTCTTAAATTGAAAATAATGAATAATTGTCTTGCTAGTCATCAATTATCTACATATATGATTCATACAAGTGGACACATGCCCCACTGATGGCTTGGATCAATCAAATTTGGCCAAGCCATGGTGGGAGCCCACTCCCTCCACACGGCCACTTGTGGCCTTGCTCATGAAATAATTAACTTTCCTTAATTAACTTTTAACCCCTAATCTTCCTTAATATTCCATACCAATAAAATTATAAGTAACTTGTGCCTTAAAACAAAATCGGAGGTTAAAAGTCTCTACCTCGTATCCCGAAATAGTCTTGTCCTTAACTTATTGCGGTTAGCTCGGAATATCCCAATGTACAAAATACGGGATATAACAACTTCTAAAACAGCCTATCATCATAATAGCAACTCAATGAACATATCGGGATTATAACGTTATTTCCATCATTCTAATCCATCAAAATATGGTTTCTAGCTATTAACTCCATATTTCTTATCCCACAATTTAGCCATAACGAACATAAATATATCAAGAGTAGGAGAATTCTTACCTTATATGCCAAGAACTATTTTTCTTTCATCTTACTTCTCGAAGAAAGCCCGAATTTCGAGATCGAAGCGATGAGCAAAACCCGAATATTGTTCTTGAAATGCATTATACTTTTCTTCCTTAAAAGGAAATCACGTTGCTGCTACTAATATTCACGTTGCTGCTTCCATAATATTGTTGGAAATAATGTTTTTCTTCCTTCAAATGAAGCCCAAAGACCAAAAAACGTATATTTGCTTTCTTCTCCTACGTGAAAAAGACTTGCTGGTCTATTTGCTTACTTAATCTTGTAAGAACCGAATGCACAGTTCAAGTACTACTACTTCTGCCCATACTTATATTAGGAAAATGTTTAGCTAAAATGCTCCTCAAGGTTTCTATATCTAATAGACCATGGGTCCCACCACTTTTATAAAATGTTAAATTTATTTGCACTATTCCATATGTGTCATTAATAGGATCCATGAAGTATATTAGTCACTTGTCCATCCTTGGTGCTGAGTACACATGTGGACACACTATCTTTAACACTTATCCACTAATTAATGTATTAACCTCCCACTAAAAATCCAATGTTTAACTAATTAGCCACATAATCAATTTCTTGATCTACTTCACTTAAATAGCAATCATTTTAAATACAATTCGTATACTCATTGTCATAACCGTATGTGGTAGAACTCTAGTCCATATCCTCTTTATACATACACCAAATATTATTCCCAATCACCGTCGTCATACTTGTTAAGTCCTAAATTATTTTGGGACCTCATCCTTGTATACACCGAGTTCTTGATTTTCATGCTTGAATATGACAAAATCCTCTGAGCTCGGGTAAATTTTCTCATGTTGGGCAGTTTAATTTCCCCGTCCAGCTTGGACCGTGTTTCACTCAAATAAATGTTGAACCTCGACGAAACTTCTTTTATCCGATTCATTTGACTTTTAATCCTTTCAATACATCCGTTGCATCACTCTAACCACCTATAAGCTTAAGGGATAACCTGTTTCCGTTACTAATGTCATTTAACTCGCACGCTTTCCAATGTATGAAAACACAAGATGTAACATCCTTCCCCCCTTAGAACATTCGTCCTCGAATGTTAAACTAGTCCTGTGTAAGTATATTAGTTATGCTGATCTTATATGATGCAAGCCCACTTGCCTCAAGGCCATTTACAAGGAGCCAAGC